>NC_141693.1:1389733557-1390010692 GCF_964263255.1 Lissotriton vulgaris
GCAGAGTGGTAGTGAAAGGCGGCGGGCATTCAGTGAATTTTCGGTCTTTTTCTTGTCTTTTTGGGCCTTCACCGGGCTAGAACCAAGCGGATTTCCCAGGGACTTGTTTACCGTAGTGCCGCCGTTTCAGAAATTTTTTGAAAGGACTATAGATGTCTCATGCTACATCATCTTAATTTGCTTTTATACAATGTTTTGCTGTTTAATGAAAAGACTAAAAATGGCCTTGAGAAAGCCCTGGCTCTACTCGCCAAATAGGGCGAAACACGTGTCGGCTGGTCTGTCCTATGCCATATGAATCAACTGCTTAGTAGAGAAATGAAAAATGAGCATGAAAGAATGCAATCCTTAGTGAACACTAATACAAAGAAATGTTCTCACTTCAATCAATTGGTATTATAATATCTAAAGAAAAATTACCCATTGATGGGATTGGAATAGAACAATTTGGGAATGGAGGTATAAATGCTTACAACTCTTGCATAACTGGATTAGAACCAGGCCCCCAGGGGCCATGGCCATTTAGAATGGGGGTTGTATGGCATACCGCCTCAGCTGATTTTGCCCCCGGTACTCCATTCCCCAGGGCCTGGCCTTTTTTTAAATATCTTTTTTAATGAAGTAAATGGGATCGCCCCCCTCCTGGGCTGATTTTCGCCATGAGGACCCCATACTCAGAAGCCTGGCCTCTAGTGTGGGTGCCCTAGTCCCACCCAGTGCACCCACTTTGGATGGTTGGGGCCCACGGGGGAGCCATGCAGCCCCCCCTCCTTTCTTGATTAAGGGCCTATCACATCCCCCCTCCCAATTCTAAAATTGAAAAGGAGTTCAGCAGCATGAAGGTGGTTGTCCCCGGGGCCCAGGGTGGTCTTTGAGGCCCCCCATGTCAAAACTAATATGCCCCCGTTCAGTAGTGGTCCTTGGGGGGGTCCACCAATACCTCCAAATGGCACTAGCTCTGGGAAGGTGGTGTTTCCCGGGGCTGCGGGAGAGGAAATACCGGCCCCATCAGTTTACTTATGTTTGCAATCCCAGCATTATTATGAAACACTGCCTCTGGAATTTTGCCCAACCGGGTTTTAATTAAAAAGACATGCAGGAGCCTGTGTGTCTTTTTTAAAATATTTTGTAGTGGATCTGGGGGTCCACTCGTGAGTGTGTGGCAAAATTCAATTTAAAACAATGCTTTTAACTCCGGCAGGGTCCCTGTGGGACCCCTCCACCATATTTGTGGGGTCAGGGTATTCCCGCCCTGCCCTCTTTTATTTGTTATACATTTATTTACATTTGTTGTTTCTGGCTTCAAGCCGAGTCCTAAGATGGCTGCCAACATTTCCTGGTTGAAGTGTTGGCAGCCAACCAAATTTCAGTAGTGTCTGCAAGACCGCTGCAAGGTCTCACGTCTGCAAAAACCTATATTTTTTTTAATTAAATATCTCTAAGGCTACTGAATGGGTTTACACCAAACCACACAAAGCATACTTTCTGGACCAACATCCAGCTTTCTGCTAAATGTGATGTAATTCCGTTCAGCATTTCGGTTTGCAGTCATGTTCATAAAATGAAAAATTCTCATTGACATAACATTGGGGAAACAGGTTTTGGGCCCCTCCTTTTTTCCACACCTCTGCTTGTCAGATCCCCCTGAAACTTTCAACACAGCAGCTGAAAAAAAGCAGAGGTTTTTGAGTACCTATATAAGCTTTGGTCCTAAATATAACTACCTACTGGCTATCATATATATATATATATATCTTGTTATGAGGAGTTTTTGAAGATATTTTCACATCAGACAGAGATGCGCTACAGAGGCCCCCGCATTGAAAGTTGGCCCAGACTTCATTGGTTCTGTTTTGGCAGTATTTTGGGAGTTCCAAGGGATTGCATTGGTCTGGGCCCGCCTCGGAATTCGGGAAAAGATGGGGCAGTTGTGAGGGTACTGACCTCATGTTGGGTGGTATGCACTGGCATTACAGCCCCGCCGAAGGGACTCCTGGAATTTGAGGCTGATGCGGTTTGGGAACCTGAGGAGGCACTCTGACTTTGAATACAACAGGAAATGTGGTTTCAACATCGCGGATCACCCTGCACCTCGCCGAGCCACTTTGCATAACAATCACCCCACGTATTACCTACCTGGAAATTAAATAGTGCATTCTGGGTTCTGCAGTTCACCAAAACTCTGTGAACTGGTACAGGTGGTGCGGACATCTTTGGGGGCGGAGCAAACTTGCACTTAAGCAGGCAACAGGATTCACACACTGCGATGTTGGAAGCCTCCTAAACATGTGGACGCTGATGAAGGCAGATTAAAGCCGAAATGCATTCACCAATACTTTGAAAATAAAAGTGCTTCCACGGTTCTCCCCTGCATGGCCTCTGCTCTCTTGTAATGAGGAGTTTTTGAAGATATTTTCACTTCAGCAAGGGACGCACTACAGAGGCCCCCACATTGAAAGTTGTCCCAGACTTCACTGGCTCTGTTTCAGCACCGTTTTGGGAGTTCCAAGGGATTGGATTGGTCTGGGTCTGCCTCGGAATTTGGGAAGAGACGGGGCGGTAGTGAGGTCACTAACCTCATGTTGGGCGGTATTTACTGGCATTACTGCCCCGCCAAAGGTGCTCCTGGAATTTGAAGCTGATGCGGTTTGGGGACCTGAGGAGGCACTCCAATTTTGAAGCCAACAGGAAATGTGGTTTCAACATTGCGAATCACCCCGCACCTCCCCGAGCCATTTTGCATAACAATCACCCCACGTATTACCTACTTGGAAATGAAACAGTTCATTCTGGGCTCTGCAGTTAACCAAAACTCAGTTTACTGGTACAGGTGGTGCGGACATCTTTGGGGGCGGAGCGAACTTGCACTATTAAGCAAGCAGCAGGATTCACGCAATGCGATGGTGGAAGCCTCCTAAAGTTTTGGGCGCTGGTGGAGGCAGAATAAAGCCGAAATGCATTTGCCAATACTTTGAAAATAAACATGCTTCCACAGTTCTCCCCTGCGTGGCCTCTGCTCTCTTGAATGAGGAGTTTTTGTAGATATTTTCGCATCAGACAGAGATGCGCTACATAGGCCCCCTCTTTGAAAGTAGACCCAGACTTCACTGGCTCTGTTTTTGCAGCGTTTTGGGAGTTCCAAGGGATGGGATTGGTCTGGCCCGCCTCGGAATTCAAAAAGAGATGTGGTGGCTGTCGGGTCACTAACCTCATGTTGGGCAGTATGCACTGGCATTACTGCCTCCATGGGAAGGGACTTCTGGAATTTGAGGCTGATGCGGTTTGGGAACCCGAGGAGGCACTCTGATTTTGAAGACAACAGGAAATGTGGTTTCAACATCGCAGAACGCCCTGCACCTCGCCGAGCCACTTTGCATGTCAATGTCAATGTCAAATGCTTTTATATAGCGCACTTATCACCAAAAGAGGTCTCAAGGCGCTTTGCAAGAGAAAGGCATCAACCTACCAGAGCTGAAACACGTACACAAGGAGTCTATTATTCGGGAAACAGCCACATCTTTAAACCCCTGCAGAACTCCAAATGATTGGAGAGGGACAGGAGATGGATAGGTAACTTATTCCAAAGTTGAGGGGCCACATATGAAAAGGACCGACATCCATTCCTGGATGTCGGGACTCTAGGCTGGGACAGCAAGAACTTTGAACTAGATCGAAGGGCTCTGGACGGAGTATACCAAATTAGTTTTTTTGCTAAATAAGAGTGGCCGATGCCATGAAGGAGTTTATGGGTTAAACTCAAGATTTTAAAATGGCATCTTTGGCGCACAGGTAGCCAATGCAGCTATTTAAGGATGGGTTTGGAAGCAGACCTAGGAGGCACACCCAACACTAATCTCGCAGCCGTATTCTGGATGGTTTGTAACTTGGTCATCAGTCTCTTATTTATGGAAGCAAACATCGCATTTCCATAATCAAGCCTGCTGGTTATCAATCCCTGGACCAGAGGCTTTCTAGTTTCGGGTGGAAGCCATTTAAAGATTTTTCGCAATTGCCGAATTATTCAGAAACACGTACCGGCTACTTGATTGACGTGAGCTTTGATAGAGAGAGCAGAGTCGAGCATGATGCCTAAATCTCGAACGGCTTTTTAGGTTCAGGGCAAGGCCCTAGATCATGAGGCCACCAATCCTGAGACCAGATAGTCTTGGCCTTGCCGAGTAGCAAAATTTCAGTCTCACTGCAGTTGAGTTGAAGTCTGTTTTCACTCATCCAATTATTGATGTGAACCATGCATTGTTTAAACCTGGTGAAGGTTTCCAGGAGATTGGATCTGCAGGTGATAAGCACCTGCGTATCGTCTGCGTAAGACACCGTGGTGAAGCCGTAGGAGTTTATGATCTGGGCCAAAGGGGAAAGATAAAGATCAAATAATAAGGGACTAAGGATCGATCCCTGTGGAACCCCGACAGAAAGAGGGGTGTTAACAGATGCATGGGAATTCATCTTGACGTAGAAATGACGGTCCTTGAGATAATCCACAAACCAGGCCAGGGCATTGCCACTGACACCAATCTCCCACAGCCGATGTTTCAAAATGCTGTGGGAGATGGTGTCAAAGGCAGTGGAAAGATCCAATAGGACCAAAATAGCTGATTCGCCTCTGTCCAAGGAGAGTCGGATGTTATCCACTATTTCCATCACCGCGGTTTCAGTGCCATGAGCGGAACGGAATCCTGACTGCGATGGATCGAGAAGTGCATGTGTTTCAATATAGGAAGAGACACGTTTGTTGACTAAATATTCAAGAACCTTCCCGAAGTATGGCAGTAAAGATATTGGTCTATAATTAGACAAGATGGAAGGGTCGCTATTAGGCTTTTTAAGGATCGGCCTGACCAGAGCCAGCTTCCAGCTGCAAGGAAAAGAAGCACTATCAAAGGAAGTGTGAAGATACTGTAACTGCATAAAAATCCCCCCATGTATTTCATGCCTGTAAATGAAATATTGCATTCTGGGTTCTGCAGTTCACCAAAACTCTGTGAATTGGTACAGGCAGGTGGTGCGGACATCTTTGGGGGCGGAGCAAACTTGCACCATTAAGCAGGCAGCAGGATTCACACACTGCGATGGCGGAAGCCTCCTAAACATTTGGGCACTGGTGAAGGCAGATTAAAGCCAAAATGCATTCGCCAATACTTTGAAAATAAAAGTCCACCGTTCTCCCCTGCGTGACCTCAGCTCTCTTGTTATGAGGAGTTTCTGAAGATATATATATATATATATAAATATATATATATATTTATATATATATATATATATATATATATATATATATATATATATATATATATATATATATATATAAATATATATATATATATATATATATATATATAAATATATATATATATATATATATATATATATATATATATATATATATATATATATAAATATATATATATATATATAAATATATATATATATATATATATATATATATATATATATATATATATATATATATATATATATATATATATATATATAGATAGATAGATATATCTTTCACCAATGCGCTCCTGCGCTTCAGAAAAGGCTCACCACCTCACTCCCCAGCCGGATGGCTGATACTTGGCTCCTGAGCAGTTGTGCAGCATTCCCCAGCACTAAAACTTGAGTCAGACGCGTTGCAAGCCAAAACCGCCCCTTTATCATGGACATTACACAGAGGCACACCACTCTCACCTTTTTGTGTGCCTCCATTGTCCCAACAGCGTGACATTCCCATGAAGTATGCAACCGTGCAGCCCATCTTCCACTTCCTACTATAGGACTGTAATGAAGGATCAAATGTAGACATGGAGGCACACAACCTACTATAGGCTATTAATGAAACTTACCTGCAGAACTACAGTAACCAGCGTGCCTGGGGACGATTCTCTGTAAACCACGCCCACTGAGGGAGGACTTTTTCAAATAAACCGCATTTAAAACAGCAGGTGAGAGTCGTGTGCCTCTGTGTAATGTCAAATCCCTTCAGCTGCTGTTTGGAAAGTTTTAAGCAATGACTACAGGCACAACCGCTCAAAAGAACGACATAAAATTTGGCAGCAAAAAATAGATCTTGGTCAAGAAAGATTTATTTTCCTGATATGGAAGGGATTTTGAAGTTATTAAAGAAAAAAGATGTATGTAATTCTAGGGACGTGGATCCGGGTTGTGGATTCGCAAATCCATGTGCCATTGCCAATACTGTGATTGGCTGCCAAGATGAGATCTCCTATGGCATCATTGATAAAATCACAACAACATTTGCAATACAATTATCGATGAGAAAACTATGTATGACAGCGGCACGAGCTATAGTTCCCTAGTGGCATGATCCACCAAGATTAGAAAGAAACTATTGCCTATGTCTGTCTTGGGGTCCAAGGGACCAACAATGTCAAAGTCTACCATTTTAGAGGGTATGCCAATGACAGGTAGGGGAACCAGGGCAACCTTTAACTTTTCTCTTCACTTCCCATTGGCCTGGCACCTGCACAATGCATCAGACAGGACCTGCATGAAGTATCCAAGGTCAAGCTAATCCACGGCCAGTAAAAGGTAGAGGCAAACCTAGCAAAGGTCTTGTTTTACCCCCAGATGTCCTTCCAGGGCTACACCATGAGCCAGAAGGAAGGCCGTGTAGCACTGAGAGACCACTAACACATAGGTTTCCCCAGTTTTAGGAACCTTAGGCTCACTAAATAGAAGGTGATTTGTCCAATAGATCAGGTGATCTACAAAGGTGTCACCAGGTGCCTGGGCCTCAGCCAAACCCCTTAAGCCCTTAACAGTAGGGCACTCGCTCTAAGGATTGCAGAGTTCCTCCCTAGGGAGACCCATGTCAACTTGCCAACCAGGGAAGCAGTCTCTTTCCTTGTAGATTCCGGGGCATCGCCCACAGGCTCAGCCTCTTCCCAGACTGTGGGAGTTTCAGGGGCAGGTTTCACACACCCTTTGCCCGTTTTCTTTTTGGCAGATACTTGGTCCATTCTTCCAGGCAACAGACCCTCATAGCTACCATGGACCACTTACACAGGCAATCATAACATCTCAATGTAGGCCCTTAGCTCCATCTCCTTCCAGATGGTGGACTTTAAGTCATTACCAAGCACACAATTAACAGGCATTGTAGTATTCAAAGCTACCATCAAGGGACCGGAGACCCCTCCCACTCAAACGGAACCAGAGAAACAAACTCAATGCCACCTCTAAAAATCAACAGGATTAACAGAAGGGAAGGACGAAAAACACAAAGTAAAACATTGAAACGGAAGAACACAGAGAGTCCGCCTTCCCCCGTATCGATCCGAGGCCACCGAAGTCATCTACGGCATCCCGCACGGATCATCACTCAGCCCCACCCTCTTCAACGTCTACATGAGACCTCTTGCTGCCATTGCACGCCAACACAACCTCAACATCATCTCCTATGCCGACGACACCCAGCTGATCGTCTCCCTCACCAGAGACCCCGACACCGCCTTAACCAGCCTACACGAAGGGATGAAAGACGTCACCGAGTGGATGAAGAACAGCCGCCTGAAACTGAACTCAGACAAGACGGAAGTCCTCATCCTGGGACCATCGCCCTCCGCCTGGAACGACTCCTGATGGTCCCCAACCCTGGGAATCGCTCCCAAGCCAACAGACCACGCACGCAGCCTGGGCTTCATCCTGGACTCCTCCCTCTCGATGACCAGACAAGTCAACACCGTCTCCTCATCATGCTTTCACACTCTTCGCATGCTTCGCAAGATCTTCCGATGGATCCCGACCAAAACCAGGAAGACGGTCACCCAGGCCCTCGTCATCAGCCGACTGGACTACGGAAACACCCTCTACGCCGGAACCACAGCCAAGCTACAGAAAAGACTCCAACCCATCCAGAACGCCTCCGCCCGACTCATCCTGGACATCCCCCGACGCAGCCACATCTCCGGCCACCTGAGGGGCCTGCACTGAGGAGGATCACGTTCAGGCTCCTCACCCATGCACACAAGTCTCTCCACGACCTGGGCCCCAAGTACCTCAATGACCGCCTGACCTTCTACACGCCCACCCGCCAGCTACGGTCTACTAGCCTCACCCTCGCCGCCGTACCACGCATCCGAAGAGCCACCACCGGAGGCAGATCCTACTCCTACCTGGCGGCCAAGACATGGAACTCCCTCCCCATCCACCTTCGGCTGACCCAGGACCACCTCGCCTTCAGGAGACAACTCAAGACCTGGCTGTTCGAGCAGTAGCGGACCCCTTCCCCCAAGCACCTTGAGACCCTTCCGGGTGAGTAGTGAGCTATACAAGTGTTATGATTGATTGATTGATTGATTTTTACCATTAGAAAAAAACAACATAAAGAGAAAAGACTGACAAGAGGAGGAGGCGCGCAAAGAGACAAAAACGTTTAACGAAGAAGAGAAAGCTGGAAGAGGGTCACCCGAACCATGCATGGTAGAGAGACAGAAGCAGTGAGAGGACACCAACTGGTGTTTGCCCAGGTCCATGAGAGGCCCTCAGTCCCAACACACTCTTTACAGGGCATGCCTTGCTCAGGTCATGGCACAGGTATACAGGGGAAGGGTGAGGAGGGGAGATGCAGGTTTTTAGATGGAGGACCTATAAAGTGAATGCGAAGTCCTACTGTGAAATAATATGTTTACTTTTCACTTAAGCTAAAGAATGGTTTAGCAAAGCAGAAAAGCATAAATTATATTTTTGGGTTTTTGTAATTTTTTTTTAGCTCTATAAGAAGGCATTCATATAAGCCCAGATAATATTAAGGAACAGAAAGAATGAAAATACAGAAAAGGCAATTCCTTAAGAGTACGAAAGGATAGGAAAGTAAACATACACTGAGAACATATCATTCAATCTAACACACAGTGAAAGAGAAGAAGGGAAGAAAAGTAACACTGAGAGATCCACAAAGAAAGCCCTAATTACACTAGAGTTCATCCTGCAAACAACAATTTATTTTATTTTGAATACTTTTCATATATGAAAAATGAATAAAAACAATACTCATATTATCTGAATCCAGTATTTCATTTAGAAGAAAGAAAACCCTGTCTACAAACAAATTAATTATTAACTGCTCTGTGGACACCAGATGACACCTAATAGTTGTCAGACTGGCTCCAGATTCTCTCTGAGGCACAACCAACTCACCATTGATGGTGACCCACTGCCTATACTTTGGAGTATTGGTAGGGATGTGGAATTTTGGCACAGCATCCTTGTTACCCAGATACACTAGGGTAACCTCTGAATTACTCCCATGTTATCTGGGATAACCTCCCCCCAAGTGCTACGCTAGCCAACCCTGTTGTCTGTCAATCAGTGGAGGATGCACTCTCTTGGGGCATTTGGAATCTTTCTTGATGTGTGTGTACCTTTAGCACATATTGACAATTGGGGGAGTATTACCCAAGAGCTTCTTATAAGGGAACCCATTCTTCTTTTGGTCAGATTGCGACTGGGAATTCTTCCCCTGCGAACTGTTTTATGGCCACTTAGAGAACAGTTTGTTTAATATTTGCCTCCCCTCTCTTTCATCTGGAGAAAAACCCTGCCCACCATTCTGGTGATATCCCCAAGATATGTCCTTTTGGGAACTGGTGCTGAGCCAGGTGTCATCCGCCTTAGCAAGCTCCCTGGGATAAGTGAGCTCACTAACCACTAGCGTGTTTGTGCAGTTCTGAAAAAATATCACTAAACATGTGCGCTTTGGAAATCAGGTTGTACAGACCTTTGTAATCTCTCTTATTACTACCCTACACCCAACCATCCAGTGCCATGTAAAGGAAATCCACATGATTCACCAAGAGCTGGTGGGGCGGCTTCTGGTTTTCCCTAAACTTCAGCTTCTACTTCTCATGGATGAGGCCATATTTTCTGACACGTGCTTCCTTCATGAGGGGATCCCTCTTCCTGTCTCCCTTCCCTAGAGCCAGTAGTGCATCCTTCCCTTCATTGGGAATCGGCCTCCAGAGACTCACTCCACAATCCTCTTCAGGAGGAAGTGGGGTGGGTCCAACTTTTCCACCTTGGCCCCCACTTTCTGGAACTCCCTTCCAGACCACCTACGTGCGTCTACCCACTATCTATCCTTCCGTAAGGATCTAAAAACGTTTCTTTTTAATCAAGCATTCCCTGTGTAAACCCCCTCTCCGGCCCAATCCCGGGCTTCCTTCTGTCTCTGTAGCCAATCCCCTCCACTAGCGCCAAGAAACCGTTCGGTGTACGCTGCGCTTTATAAATGTTTTAAATTAGAAATTAGAATTAGAATTAGGGACCCTTTGCATCTCAAAGGCAACCTCATTATACTCAAACCACTTGTCAATGTCATCCCTCACAAAAGAGTTAGGCACCAGAATATTTGGGAATGTGGGCCCTCCTGTCTCTACTGGGCACTGTGGTATTGCCGTCTCTGTTGCTGCTGAACCATGCACATTGCGTCACTTTGATGTCTCTGTGAGGTAACAAAAGTCTATTCTTCTCCAAGGCTCTATTTGCAGCAGCCTCACCTACAGCCCTCCTTCCAGTACTCTCTTCTTCTGCATCCAATATCAGTTTGGCAAGCTGCAGCTGAAACTGTTTTTTAACCTCCCTGTGCTTCAGCTCCTCGGGGGACAGGCTGTGAGAGATCACACTGCTCCCTGCCCTTCCAGGAGACCTCACTCCATTGGGCGAATGCCCCTCCTTTTCATCTAGCAGCAGCTCAAGTCTTATGGCTAGTCCATTTTCCTTCTTCCCCTCCTCTAAGTCCTCCTCCTCATCCTCACGGATAACCTCCTCGTCTACTCTGTTGTGGCTTACATCCTCCTGACTTCCCCTAAAGCTCTAAAAGCTATCTGAAGATACCCTTTGGTGCCATTCCTCTCCCCGTTCAGTTCCATCTCCTTGCAGAGTCTTTGCAGCTCCACCTTGCTTCTCATTGTTTCATTGATCCTACGCCGTTCAAGTGCAAAGGATGTGAGACAAAGCATAAATTTGGAAAAAGGGAAAAAATGCCAAATCAAACACTAAGCATAATTTAGAAACAACATCGAATACGATGTTAGATTATTTTGGAGATTGTGGTGTTACACAAAATTACTGAGTGGCACTGAATAAATACAAGAACACCAATGTAAGAAAAATGTGTGTATTGGTTGAGGGGGGTGAAAACTCTACTCAAGCACTAACTACAAACCTTGTCAGGGTGAACCACAATGAGAGTCACTAAATTAATCTGCGCTCAACCCTCTGGTACCTTGGTACAAAAGCAGGCTTAACTTAAAGGTAATGTGTAAAGTATTTTTGCAGTGCATAAACAGTAATATTATGAAATCCAAACATAAACAAAATCCCAATCCAATTAAGAAAAATTGAGTACAATAAATTAATGGAATGGCACCAAATCAAATTAATTACTGGTTGAGTGCGTTACAAGGGGAGTAAACGCATCCTTGAAATTGGGCACACACATCAGGTTCGTCATGTAAAGACAGACTCCATTGTTAGTTATGACAATCGATTATTTATTCAAAGATTTATCATATTCATTGGTTGCAAAAAGTTCCAGAATTCATGTATTCCAATATTATTAGTTTGACCACAACGAAATATTTGTTGACATTTCCAAAAAAACGCTCCGATGCATTTCGGGCAGGGAATGCCCTTTGTCAAGGAGCTCTGTGAACACAATAGAGACGCTTTTACCATTCAAAGCATAACACAAATAAACTTGCATTCAAGTTGATTACATTTTGCTGGGGTAAGGGAAACATATGTGGTATGAGGATAGTGTACCTTATATACCAATGTGAGAGCGTGAACAAAGTGAGGGGGGGTTGGGTCCGGTGTGGGGGTCGAGGGGTTTCTGAACACACACTTACGTGTCAGGGTCATGGAAAGTGATGAATCTCTAGAAGAGGAGGGAAGGTTAAACAGCCTGTTAGGAACGGTATGGACCCAGTGTTAAAAAATGATAGCGCGGGTCTTAGTCGGAGCTCCAACTTACTTATGAATGAAGGATGGGTCGGCTTGAAGATTCCCGGTGGGGTCGTAAATGGCTCGCGGAGTTTTGGCGGAGAGAAGGGGGTGTTATGGATGGCTACGTGGAGTGGTGATCACGTGATGAATTGAGGAAACTGTAGAGGGACTAAGCGTATGGCGATGGGTATGGCGGTCATCTTAAAGAAGGGTGATTGCTATGAGAAACATAGAGGGCAAATGTAAACAATGTGCAATGTTTATACTCAAGCTTAGTAAACAAAAGATGTAGGGTGAAACATGTGTACCATGGATGGTACTATAAGAAGCAACTAAGTTCAATTCGGTCATTGAGGCCGTATGGCCTCATTGCCTGTAGTCTGTAGATCCAGGCGGTCTCGCGCTGGAGGAGTGTTTTATTATTTTCTTTTCCTTCTTTTTTGCAAACGATTTCAAGCACCAAAAATTTGAGTTGAGCCACATTGTGGTTGAATTCGGTGAAATGCATTGCAATGCTTGATTTTTGGTTGTTGGTGCGAATGTTTGATTTGTGTTTGTTTAGACAAATTTTTATTTTCCTGGTGGTTTTGCCCACATATATCATGCCACACGGGCATTTCAGTATATATATCAGATTGGTTGAGTCACATGTCGCATTTACGCGCAATTTGATTTTGAACCCTCTCATGGGGTGGTTTATGCTGTTTCCCTTAATGATATTGTTGCAACTGTTGCAATTATGGCACGGGCGTGTGCCAGTATAGGAGATTTGTTGCATGGGTTCTTTTGACAGGATTTCTTTCAGATTTTCAGATCTGGTATATGCAAAGATCGGAGGATTTTCAAATAAATTACCAAAGTCAGGTTCAGATGATAGTATACGCCAGTGCTTAAGAATGATACTTTTGTATTTTTTGCTGGAGGTGGAGTATTTTAGTACTGTTCTCTTATCATCTTTTTTCGTTGAGCCTTTGAGGGCTTCCTGACGTGTAATTGCAGATGCTTTTTGGATTGCTTCAGTTATGGGTACTTGTGGATACCCTCTATTAATGAACCTTGTAGCCATTTCTTCCATCTTGGTTGTGCATGTTTCTGAATTTGATACAATCCGTTTTATCCTTAACATTTGACTGAATGGTAAATTTCTTTTAAGTGAATGTTGATGAAAACTGGTGTAGTGGATTGTGTTGTTTCGATCTCTTGCTTTTCGGAAGAGGTCTGTTCCCAATCCTGTTTCTGTGATTCTAACCAAAACTTCAAGGAAAGTGATTTGATGTTCATTGATATTCCACGTGAGGATGATGCGTTGTCTTTGGAGTTCAAGTCAGTCAAGGCTGACTCTAGGTTTTCTCTGGTGTTTTTCCAGATGAAAAATAAGTCGTCGATGTAACGAACATATAACTTTAAGTTGTCTGACCAGTTGGGGTTGGTGTAGATGTGGGTTGACTCGAATTCTGCCATATAGATATTAGCGTAAGCCGGTGCTGCGCAGTTGCCCATTGACATTCCGGACATTTGGAGATACCATTGTTGTTCGTGTGTGAAGTAGCTGTGATATAGTGTAAAAATCAACAGTTCCATGACAAAAGTTTGTAGAGAATCCGTGATGTTCCTGTTTAGTAAGGCTTTTTCTATGGCCTCAATACCACCGCCATGGGGAATGGATGTGTGGAGGCTTTTGACACCGGCGGTGCATAAGATAACATGTTCGTCTGTGGCTATATTTATCTCAGAGAGTTTTTTGAGAAATTCAGTTGTGTCTTTGATATAGCTCGTAAGGTTCGTTACAATGGGTTGTAGATGTCGATCTAAGAATTTTCCTGTTTGCTCGTGGAGGGACCCTCTCGTGGACACGATGGGTCGAAACAGGGGGTCATTCAAATTCTTGTGAATTTTGGGAAGCATAATTATAGACGGACTTTTTGGATGTTCCACAATAAGATATTTTTTAGTGCGGTTGTCTATGGTACCATCCTCGTGTGCTTTGGTGACGAGGTCTGTTAATTCAGATTTGTATTGTTCGGTTGGGTTGCCACATAGTTGCATGTAGGTTTCAGGATCAGTGATGTGTTCTTTGATTTTAGCATCGTACATGCTGGTGTTGAGGATGACTAGAGCGCCGCCTTTATCTGCTTTGAGACATTTAATGGTTTTATTGCCTGCGATTTTTCTCAAGATGTCTTTGTCCTTCGTGGTGATGTTTTGTTTCATTCTTTTGGAAAAGTTGATTTTGTTTTTGTTTTTTTTTTTTTTTTTTTTTTGTCCTCATAACCACCGTTTAGACCAGTGCCAAAAAGGAATCAACAGAGAATAACTGGCTCAGTTAAAACTGGTGGGGACAGATATCTTGAGGGCCCTCTATCCCACAGTCTTCCACCGTAATCCGAAGAGGCACTAGATCTTAACTTGCCATCCCACAGCAAATCTCGGAGTAGTTTTGGCAGCCATATAAAAGCCAGGCATGAACCGGATAGCAGCTGTTTCAATGGTGCTAAACACAAAGAGCAACCATAGGAGATCAATCATTGGACTCGGGAAGAAAAAAAAAAAAAAACCCCGGATGTATCACTGAGACCACTTTATCATGTGCCAAAATGCCCTTTTCCTGCGATTTCCAGATCTAGCCAAATCCATGACTGATGTCCGCAATACAGAGTCTTGCCAGTCTCTAAAAGTAGGAGGTGAGGAGTCCTTCCATTTCCTGCAGATCTCTCTTCTTGCGAGCAGGATGGAATAAAAAACTAAACATTTGGGTAGATGTTGTACTCCTTCCAACACTCCAAAAATAATCAGGGACAAATCCATTGTGACATGTCTTCCTAAGGACTCAGTGAGGCTGTTGCTGATATCTTGCCAAAAAGATGTTAATGTTGGGCATTCAAAAAACATATGTGTATCCGAAGCGGCGATTTGGCCACATTTGGCGCAGGACACTGTCTGACCACCTGTAAATTTAGAAAGTCTAGAGGGGGAGTAATACGCCCTATATAGGGTAAAAATGTGGTTTCTACGAAGCCATGATGGCTTAACGATACTCCACAAGAGCTCGAAAGAGGATTTCCAAAGTATTTGTAGATTCACATCCCCCAGGTCAGAGCCCCATATTGACTCTGGTAAAACAAAGTGTCCATCTACCTCCTCCATTATAGAGTTGTACCATCTAGATATTTCTTTCTTTTCTGGCCCTCTGCTTAGTAGATCGGAGATAAAGGGGCTATGTCCACCTAGTTTGAACTTATTTTTATTAGCAGGAGATGTTTTATAGGCTGCTGTCCAACTGTAAATCTGGTTATATTTGAAGCAAGAAAAGTTAGGACCGATCTTGGCTTGCAAATATTCCCATGGAAATAAGTCTCCTTCGTAGAAAACATCCCCCCAAACCTCCATGCCCGCCTCCCTCAAAGGGACTGCCAGGATATCATCAAGCCAAACCGGACCTTCGGGTAAGCCCCACAACGGGGTTTTTTCGCAAAAGTAGTTTACTTTTATAGCTTTCATGATTTCTGCCCATGTTCGTGCAAGACCCTGTAAGATCTTCAGTTTAATCTTCTTAAAAAACTTAGGATTTCCAAACTTAAAAAGAAAACTAGAGTGATTGATATTTTCCCCCTCCAACATTGCTGCATACATCATACCCATCCCCAAGGAGTCAGGGTTCTTTAACAACATCCTTGAGTGGGATAATTGAAAGGCCCAGGCATAGATTTTTAAATCCGGAGCCGCCAAGCCTCCCTTTTCACGTCACCGTCTTAGTTTTTTCCAGGCAATTCGTGGTATGTGGTTGTGCCAGATAAAAGAAGAGACGTTTGATTGAAATTTAGCTAAGATTTTTTGATCAAAATATAGGGGAATGGTATTAAATAAAAAAGAAATCTTTGGAAGAATAGACATTTTGATAAGATTTATCATACCTATTAATGAGAGGGGAAGATGTAACCAAGATTGAAGAAGCTTCCGACAGTCTTTAAGTACTGAGGACAAATTAACCTGGACTATTTTATTTATGTATTTTACAATTGTTAAACCTAAGTAGCGCATTGAGGTGCTGGGATGAAGCTCTATAGGTGGATTCTCATCATTCCAGATAAGCATTTCGGTTTTGGTTGCGTTTATCTCATACCCCGACACCTGACCAAAAGCGGTAGCTAGCTTCACTATGGCAGGGAGAGCCGTGATGGCCTCTGATGTTAAAATAAGTACATCGTCGGCATATAATGCCACCTTCCTCGTCCAACCTTGATAATGAAACGGTTTAATGGTGGGCTCCTCCCTTAAATATTGCGCAAACGGTTCGATGTAAAAATCAAAAAGTAAGGGGGAGAGTGGACAGCCCTGTCGAGTTCCCCGGGTAATAGAAAAAGGACTTGATAATTCACCATTCACGAGAAGAGATGCTGAGGGATTGTTGTACAAGAGACTGATCGCCCTACGAAAACCACCACCCACACCAAATTTGGCCAAGGCCTCCGACAGGTAAACCCAATTAACCCTGTCGAAGGTCTTGGTTGCGTCCAGTGTCAGGGCTGCCAATGGAAGCTTATTAGATGTTGCTATATCTATGGCGCCAATTAGATCAAAGGTTAGTTCATATATTTGTCTTCCCTTTAAGAATCCCTTTTGATCCAGATGAAGGACCGATGGTGCGATTTTGGCTACTCTTGATGATAAAACAGTGGTAAAGATTTTATAATCCACATTCAGGATAGCTATTGGCCTATACGACCCACATTCTTCCTTCGGTTTACCTGGTTTTAAGATAAGGGTAATAGAGGCACTATCCCAGGATGTTGGAGGAGACATACCTTCTAAGAGAATTTGATTAAACAACTTTGTGAGAAAAGGAGCAATCTCTGAGTCTAAAAGTTTATATAATTCAGCCGGAAGGCCGTCGGGACCCGATGCTTTCCCCTTATTAGAATTCTTAATGGCTGAGATCACCTCACTCTCAGTAATGGGGCTGTCCAAATATTGGGAATGTTCTAAAGAGAGAGAAGGTAAGGTAATATTATCCAACCAGCTCTTAACAGACTCAGCCGATATCACTTTGTCTTCTTTATAAATAACCTGAAAAAATTTCCTAAATGCCTCCCTGATGTCCTCATCGGAGGAGAGATTAGTATTACCTATTTTTATGGTTGCAATGTTGTTCCGGACCTGGTCTACTTTAGTCTTCCAGGCAAGAAGTTTGCTTGCACCTTCACTATATTCGAAGTGGGCCAGCTTGCTGGCTTCCCACCTCTGTTGGACTCTCAAACTCAAAGTTGATGCCAGGGTCCCCTTCAGGGTCGTGAGTTTGTTATGTAGGGGGTCTAATATTGACCTTGAAAATCCATTACTTAGATCAATTTCCCGTTCAATAGAAGCCATATCTGATTCTATAGAAGAGATCGTTTCGTTGTAGCTCTTTCTCTGGAAGGCAACTTTGGCAACAATCCACCCTCTCAATGTTGCCTTATATGAATCCCAGATAATTTTATCAGACGCAGTACCATCATTAGATTGGAAGAAATTACGTGTCTCTGTTTTTAAAAACAAAATGTCCTCCTCATTAGTGAGCAAGGAACGATCAAAAGACCAAACAGTCGAGGTTTTTTTCCTGCGAAGACTCATCACTAATTTAACAGCAGAATGATCTGAGAGGTGTGACGGGAGATATTCTATTGTTATAACTGAATCGGCCAGTCTTTGGGTCATTAAAATGTAGTCTATCCTAGACTTATGGTGATACTTATGATTATTATAAGAGACCCCCTGTTGGTTTCCCGATCTTTGCCGCCAGACGTCGACGAACCCTTGCTGTCTCATGGCGTCTAATAAAAAGGATCTGGTTTTAGACAAAACCCTGGAACGATTGTTGGGAGATTTATCCAGGATGGGGTCCAAAACAATATTAAAGTCACCTGCTAAGATAATGGGTCCTGATATTGATAATAACTTCAAAAAAATTGTTTCCAGTATCGTGGGGTCATCCTGATTCGGACCATAGTAGCCAACTATTGTAATTGAGACCCCAGAAATAAGAACTGTGGCAATAGCCCATCTGCCAGAGGAATCCACAACCTTTGAGATACAATCCATTTTATCCTTAACATTTGACTGAATGGTAAATTTCTTTTAAGTGAATGTTGATGAAAACTGGTGTAGTGGACTGTGTTGTTTCGATCTCTTGCTTTTCGGAAGAGGTCTGTTCCCAATCCTGTTTCTGTGATTCTAACCAAAACTTCAAGGAAAGTGATTTGATGTTCATTGATATTCCACGTGAGGATGATGCGTTGTCTTTGGAGTTCAAGTCAGTCAAGGCTGACTCTAGGTTTTCTCTGGTGTTTTTCCAGATGAAAAATAAGTCGTCGATGTAACGAACATATAACTTTAAGTTGTCTGACCAGTTGGGGTTGGCGTAGATGTGGGTTGACTCGAATTCTGCCATATAGATATTAGCGTAAGCCGGTGCTGCGCAGTTGCCCATTGACATTCCGGACATTTGGAGATACCATTGTTGTTCGTGTGTGAAGTAGCTGTGATATAGTGTAAAAATCAACAGTTCCATGAGAAAAGTTTGTAGAGAATCCGTGATGTTGCTGTTTAGTGAGGCTTTTTCTGTGGCCTCAATACCACCGCCATGGGGAATGGATGTGTAGAGACTTTTGACACCGGCGGTGCATAAGATAACATGTTCGTCTGTGGCTATATTTATCTCAGAGAGTTTTTTGAGAAATTCAGTTGTGTCTTTGATATAGCTCGTAAGGTTTGTTACAATGGGTTGTAGATGTCGATCTAAGAATTTTCCTGTTTGCTCGTGGAGGGACCCTCTCGTGGACACGATGGGTCGAAACAGGGGGTCATTCAAATTCTTATGAATTTTGGGAAGCATAATTATAGACGGACTTTTTGGATGTTCCACAATAAGATATTTTTTAGTGCGGTTGTCTATGGTACCATCCTCGTGTGCTTTGGTGACGAGGTCTGTTAATTCAGATTTGTATTGTTCGGTTGGGTTGCCACATAGTTGCATGTAGGTTTCAGGATCAGTGATGTGTTCTTTGATTTTAGCATCGTACATGCTGGTGTTGAGGATGACTAGAGCGCCGCCTTTATCTGCTTTGAGACATTTAATGGTTTTATTGCCTGCGATTTTTCTCAAGATGTCTTTGTCCTTCATGGTGATGTTTTGTTTCATTTTTTTGGAAAAGTTGATTTTGGATATATCTTGTTTCACAAGTGTTTCGAAGGTATCAATACTTTTATGGCTACATGGTGGCATGTATGTGCTGGTGGTTTTTAAGCCAAGGAGTTGATCAGGTTTTGTGTCAGTCGTCGGTGGGAGTCCGTTTTCAAAAAAGTGCCTTAAGCGTAATTTTCGAGTAAGTTTAAAGGTACTCAATTCTAGTTCAAGAAGGTTCGTGGAAGTCGTGGGAATAAATGATGTGCCTTTCTGTAGGAGTTTGGTTTCATGTGCAGTCAAAGCAGTATCGGAAATGTTAATTACTAACGATTCCTTCTCCCCTTGGGTTTCTTTGTGACTTGAGGTTGGGCTTCTTCCTGTTCTTTTTCCTGGTCTTTTTCCCCGCCGGGTTCGTCTGTTTCATCCGGGCCCGACTCTAAAAAAGGCCCTGATGTTGAGGGGCTGTTGTTGGTTTGACCATGTTTTTGTTTAGGATCTCGGGGTTCATTTGATGTGATGGATTCAAAGATGGTTTTTCTTGGTGGGCGATTGGTGCTTTCGCTCCCTGAAGATGACGTGTCCGTGTTTTGATTATAAGGTTTATTACGACGGCGTTGTGCGTATACATCTGCCCAGGTGTATACCTCTCCTAATTTGTAGTTGAGGGTGTCTCGGCGAAATTTGCGGATTATACCCTCATTAATTTCCTTGGTGTGTCTGTCGAGTTGGTTGTTGATGTCATCTAGGGTTTTTGTTAATTCCTCAGGTGTGATAGATTCCTTTAGTTCTTCTTCTATCACAGAAATTTCCTTGGATAATTCGAGCAAGATTGTGGAGAGTTCTTCCACGATGAGAAGGATAAGGTTGAGGCTGCATTTATTTAAGATCACGTTCCACCGTTCCTGAAATAGTTTAGAATTTTTACAAAGTGAGGGCTTAAGTGCAATCCGTAGTCCTCGGGGTAAGCGCAGGGCTCGATATTTAATGAGTGAATTTGCATGCAATTTTTGATTGATTCTCCGTTTGGAGAGATAAAGTAGTTGTTTCACACATTGTTCTTTTGTACGGCTTGAGGTGGTTTGAGTTAGGTCTTCGTTAATAAGAGCGTAGAAGCGTTCAGTTTCTTCAGTTCCAAAGGCAAGTGTACTAGCTCGAGCTTCAGTTGACTTTGATATTTCCTCGTACTGCATTGTGCAGTGATTTAGGGGCGTGCTGCCTGCCTTGCGGGCGGTATGAATGCTATAGTACTGATAATACTGTGCGCCACGCCATTTATTATCAGTACCAAATCAAATTAAACCTAATCAGCACAACCAGAGTTATGAATCTTAACATAGTTCAGTGCAAAATAGTCTCTAAAAGATCACAGGGCCAGACACATGTATCTGGTTGCACTAGACCAGCCAAAGTCAAAAGTAAATCAATGAATGTGGGTGAAAAGCGCACTCGGGGTCTACACTATTGATATTCTATTGATAAGTGTGCTGTGCTGGAATTATGCCTGCTTGGCATATGTATACATCAATGAAAGTGGCCTAGCCCCAGAATGGCAACTAGGACTCCAACACGCAACAACAGTTGTAAACCTTAATCATGATACAGAAATATTTATTTCAAATCTTTCACATAAATAATACAACTATTTTCATCATAGTATCTCACATGCACAGTGATAATCAATATAATTCAGTCACCAAATGGTGTACTACTACAAAGAAATTTATGATCAAACATTTCAGATTAACTGCAACCCAATGCATTTTAGGACACTAGGTCCCTTCATCAGGGGATATCTGTTGGAAAAGAAGAAGGAAAACATTTTCAAATGATGCACTTTCATTATAGCTTACTATGTTAGTATTTTCAACCAACAAACATACACATACAAAAAATGATGCTACCTTCACCACCAGTGAACCAAGTGTCTATGTGTATCACAACACTTACAAAATCTTTGAGATGGGTTCTCTGTCAATGTCTGCAAAATGCACAGGACAAAACATAAACAGTAAATGAAACTGCCATTTCAGAAGAAACCTCAACTATTAATAAAGCTACACTCAGTGAAGCTACCGATTGGTATTATGAACGTTTACTTCACGGTACTGCAAAAACACTCCTAGTGATTCTGAAAGCCAAAACAATAATAATAAACAACAAAATTATCGCTGGTGGAGAAAAAAGGGGGCTTACTAGCCACACAGACTGATGAAATACTTACTCCGTGCTGATCGTAATACATAATGCTTGAACCAATGGCATATCCAATCAACAAGTAGAACCCTCTGAAATGATAAGGTTCGATATTAACCATGTATCTAGTGTGCTAAAAACAATATCTAATGAATTCTGATGAGTGCTCACCTCAAATTCTGGTAAAAAGAGCTTGCAGATTGCAATTTTGTCAGTTTCACCCTCACACAAAAGTAGCGCTTAAGTACGATGACAGCAACCCTGTAACCATTTGAAGAATTAACTATCAACATCATTTCAGAACGTATACTGATGAATGCAAACTCACTTAAAAACATCATCATGCATTCCAGATGGTTCCACAATATGTCAAATAGTCTTCAATGCTGTGGGATAACAAACACAGCGGTCTGAATTTCATCTTTATCAATGCACACGAACCCTAATCTCTCAAAAAGACCACCCAACCTGCTCACCTCAAGTAAAACTTCCAGACCGCGCTACAGTTAACTCCAACGGTTCCGTTTGATTCAACCAGATGCTAGCTGCCATTTGTCCTACTGAAAACGGCGATATGTGATGAAGTATCCCGTGAAGTGAACAACAAACATAAAAAAAGGACTTACGACGCCACTCTTTCAGAAAACTTTCTCCGTGACCTTTAACACACGAATAGAGACAAGACGGAGTGACGTCTCACTATTAATCGACCTGAACAGCAAACTATATGCACAAACTAATCTCAGAAAAAAGACTCACAATTTTATTAAGGCAAAACAAACTATTAGCCTGTTCGAACCATCAAAAACACCTAGTAACCCGCTCCACCAATTCTCAGGTGCTGTGAGACAGACAAACAAATATAAATAAACAAATAATAAAAATTTAATTGAAATTAAAGTAAAAAGAATAATCCAAAATATTTGTGAGACACATAAACAACAATGTAAAGAAATCGCGTTTGTACATGTAATTCATAGCTCAACAGCCCAAAAAATGAAAATCAGAACATGATATTTTGAATGTGACAAAATACATGAGAATACATATAAGAAACTTTAAACATGTAAGATATGCCCTTGTGCGCGGATATGTGTCTGAGATCTATACTGATGTCTGTGTGACGTACACCAGGATCCCTGATGGATACTGCGGCTTGTGGGTTTTAAATTGCTTCCAAAAACAGGACATTTCTAATTTGTCATTGAGCCCATAGGGCATCATGGTTTGTAGTTTTTGGATCCAAAAAGCTCCCCTCTTGAGAAGAGTTTTAGAATTTTCAACACCTGGAGAACGTTGTACTTGTTCAATAATCTGGAATTTCATCTGTGCAATTGTGTGACGTGCTTCTGTCCAGTGTACGGCCAAACCTGAAGTCATGTTTTTGGTATGAATCCTACTTTTATGTTCAGATAGCCTGATCTTTATTTTCCTCTCAGTTTTTCCGACATAATGAAGCCCGCATGGGCATTTGATCATGTACACTACGTGCTCCGAATTACAGTTGGTGCTATGTTGTAATTTGATTTTAGCACCCTTTCTTGGATGTAAAAGGAATTCTCCTGGGATTACATTATTGCAGTTTTACAATTCCAACATTTGCTTGTGCCCTTTGTTAGGGGTACTGAGTCAGTTGATACTGTTCGTGTCTTCTTAGTTAAGAGTTCTTTCAAATTCTGTGCCCTTGTAAAGGCGAATAGCGTTTTTTCTAGAAATAATGATCCAAAATCAGTCTCTGTCTCTAGGATTTCCCAGCATTTCAGAATGATCCGTTTAATGTCTCTAGATGCAGTTGAATATTTTGAGACAAATACCATTCGATTTGTGGGTGCCTTGGGTTTCTTAGCTAACAGTTGTTCCCTTGGAGTCAATCTTACTTTTTCAAGTTGTGTTTCCAAAAGTGATTCAGGGTATCCCCTCTTTATGTAGTTTGACTTTTGTTGCTGAAATGTTTCATTGCATGCTGTCACATCAGATGAGATCCGTCTCGTTCTCAGGAACATTGACACTGGCAGATTCTTAATCAAGGATTGAGGATGAAAACTCGTGTACAAAAGGGCATTATTTTTATCCGTCAGTTTTTTTAACACTTTAGTCGAGATTTCGCCAGCCTCCAGTTCAATCACTACAACCAGAAAAGGTACAGATTTCTTGTTAATGTGATATGTAAATTGGATTCTGGGATCCACCAAATTCAAAGTGTGAATGTTAGCCAACAGTGTAGATTCTGAGTTATTCCAAATCAAAAAAATATCATCGATATACCTTCGAAAAAATATCAATCCATCTTTCGAAGTCACATCTGAAAGTATTTAGTCATTCTCAAATTTTGCCATGAACGTGTTAGCGTAGGCAGGTGCTCCTGGAAAACCCATGTAGCTTCCATTTAAGTGTATGTAAAATTTCTCATCCCATGTAAAATAGCTATTCTAAAGACCAAAACTCCAATAATTGTATGATGAAACATTTAGGTGCCTCAGAATTTTCTTGTCTCAGGAGTGCCCATTCTACAGCTTCAAGCCCATTTGCATGTGGAATCGATGTGTAAAGTCCAACCACATCTATGATGCAGAACATCATCTTGGATAGAATGTAAGCTAAACAAGAAATCAGTCGTATCTTCAACATAAGAACTCCAGTTCTGGACAAATGGTTGCAAATATGTGTCAATGTATCTCCCAGGATTTTCGAACAGGGATTCGCAACCCGACACAATGGGTCTAAAAGGAGGATCGACTAGATTTTTGTGAATTTTGGCCAGTAGATACAATTTCACCTTTTGAATTTTTTAGATTCAAAAGGTATTTTTTGATTGTGGCGTCTATCCTATTCAGTGCTTCAGCTTGATCAAGTAATTTGCTCAATGTTTCGGAAATTTTAAAAGTTGGATCTTTGTTCAACATGCCATATGTTGTTTGATTGGAAACATGTTCTGTGCCTTTTTGAATGTAAAATTCAGTTTCCATCATCACCAACCCTCCTCCTTTATCTGCTTTTGGAATGTGATAGACGGATATTTAGACAATGAAAGTAATGCGCTGTATTCTGCTCGACTTAGATGTTTGAATTTTCTTTTAAAATTGACCTTGCGAAGATCCAATTAGACAAGATTTTTAAAAGTATCTAAAGATTTGTGCAACACAGGAGCTAGGAATGTACTTTTGGGTTTGAATTTAGGGGTAATATCTTGGCTGAATTCAGTTGGACAAATGTGAGTGAAAAAATTCCGTAAACGTAATATTCTCATAAATTTGTAAAGAGCCCAGTCAAACAGGTCTTTATTCGATTTACATCATAAAAGACAGTGTACATAAAAATGCAGTTCATACAGATTAGTATATAAGATAATAAATACTTTACAATTTAAAACCAGATTAAAAAAGTATTAAATTTAAACAATGATGTAAGAAGACCCATGATGACCTATAAGCAATACTAAGTTACAGTTAAAAACACATAAAAACATACGGGATAGAACCTTCATTTTCCAAAATTGCGACTACGGAGTGACCAGGCCCAGCTCAGGAATTTTGCTACACCAATAAGGGGAGTAGTATCAGTTTTTAACCCCTTCGCTGCTAGGCCTTTTCCCCTCCTGTGCTAAGCCCTTTTTTGGCGATTTGGGGTAGTGCGCGCTTAGGCCCTTGTAACTTTTTGACCACATAAGGTATCCACGCCAAATTTGCGTCCTTTTCTTCCAACATCATGTGGATTCTAAAGGCGCCCAGGGTTTGTGGATTACCTTGGAGGGGTCCCAGAAATTAACCAAAATATAGTGATTTTTTTGTTTTTTTCAGAAAAATGGGAAAAACGGGCTGCAAATGAAAGCCTCTGGGTTTTTCCCTGAAAATGTTATCAAAAAAGGGTTTGTGGGGCTGAAATCTCCATTTCTCAGCTTTTAGGAAATGACAGTCTTTTGTCAGAGAACCGACATTTTTCACACAGTTTTGGCATTTTTCTGGGACAAAGCCTATTTTTGCTATTTTTAGAGCTTTCCACCTCCTTCCAGTTAATGGTAGAAATGAGTTTGAAATCAATAATGGATCCTAGAAAGCTGTACATTTTCAAAAAGTAGACAAAATTCTGAATTCAGAAATGGGTCATTTGTCTAAATCCATGAAGGTTTCTTTATAGAAACTAACAGTTAAATATTGGAATAATTGAAAATTTGTTGAAAAAAACAGCCTTTTGTCTCAACGTTTTCCCCTATAACTTTTTCTAGTTTTGACAGCTCTTGGAAAGCAATATACCGTTACATCCGATAGACCTTCCTGGTTGTGGGGATATATAGGACTTGTAGTTTCACCAAGAACCCGACGAACCCAGATCCAAAAACTGAGCAGCAACTTGCAATGGTATTTTTTCATTTACTGGGTATAGAGCATTTTGTCTTGGAAAATGTATACATGGAAAAATCTGTATGAAAGACACCTATGTATTTCTGAATTGGGTACAAAATATAGAGTTCAGAAACAGTATATTATTGCTAATTTTCAAAATTGGGAATACTCATACTAGCATGATAATAATTGGTCATTTTTCAAATTTTCTTTTTTTTACACAATGTCTTTCATTGAAAGGGAGAAATGCGCAAAAGCTCAATTGGTAATAACAGTTGATTTATAAATCTGAATTACCTCAAGTCTCCCGATAAAAACGGTACCTCACTTGTGTTGGTCGGCCTTGTGCCTGCGACAGGAAACGGCGCAAAATGCAAAGTGGTGACACCTAAATTTTGCAGTTACAAATTGACCCTTTTTTAGCAAAGTGACTACCTGTAGTTTTTGCACCCTAGCTCTGCCGGCACCTAAGGAAACCTAGCAAACCTATACATTTTTGAAAAGTAGACACCCAGGGGAATTCAGGATGGGGTGACTTGACTGCCTACCACCAGGTCTTGTTACCCAGAATCCCTTGCAAACCTAAGAATTTGACAAAAAAAACACATTTTCCTCACATTTCTGTGGAGGAAAGTTCTGGAATCTGCTTGGATCAACAAATTTCTACCCACCCAGTGTTCCCCCAGGTCTCCCGAAAACAATGGTACCTCACTTGCGTGGGTAGGCATAGTGGCTGCGACACGAAACAGCACAAAACGCAACGTGGTCGCACCTCAATTTCCCAGTGAAATCTTGCGCTCTTTGGACAAAGAGACTACCTTTTGTTTTTGAGCCCTAGCTCTGCCAGCACCTAGGGAAACCTAGCAAACCTATACATTTTTGAAATGTAGACACCCAGGGGAATTCAGGATGGGGTGACTCGTCTGCCTACCCCCAGGTTTTGTTACCCAGAATACCTTGCAAAGCTAGGATTTTGACAAAATAAACACATTTTTCTCACATTTCTGTGGTGGAAAGTTCTGGAATCTGCGTGGATCTAGAAATTTCCACCCACCCAGCGTTCCCCCAGGTCTCCCGAAAAAAATGGTACCTCACTTGCGTGGGTAGGCATAGTGGCTGCGACATGAAACAGCGCAAAAAACAACATGGTCGCACCTCAATTTCCCAGTAAAATGTTGCACTTTTTGGACAAAAAGACTACCTTTTGTTTTTGAGCCCTTGCTCTGCCAGCACCTAAGGAAACCTAGCAAACCTATACATTTTTGAAAAGTAGACACCCAGGGGAATTCAGGATGGGGTGACTCTTCTGCCTACCCTCAGGTTTTGTTACCCAGAATCCCTTGCAAAGCTAAGAATTTGACAAAAAAAACAAATTTTCCTCACATTTCTGTGGTGGAAAGTTTTGGAATCTGCGTGGATCAACAAATTTCCACCCACCAAGCGTTCCCCCAGGTCTCCCGAGAAAAATGGTACCTCATTTGCGTGGGTAGGCATAGTGGCTGCGACACGAAACAGCGCAAAACGCAACGTGGTTGCACCTCAATTTCCCAGTGAAATCTTGCGCTTTTTGGACAAAGAGACTACCTTTTGTTTTTGAGCCCTTGCTCTGCCAGCACCTAGGGAAACCTAGCAAACCTATACATTTTTGAAAAGTAGACACCCAGGGGAATACAGGATGGGGTGACTCGTCTGCCTACCCTCAGGTTTTGTTACCCAGAATCCCTTGCAAAGCTAAGAATTTGACAAAAAAAACACATTTTCCTCACATTTCTGTGGTGGAAAGTTTTGGAATCTGCGTGGATCAACAAATTTCCACCCACCCAGCGTTCCCCCAGGTCTCCCGAGAAAAATGGTATCTCACTTGCGTGGGTAGGCATAGTGGCTGCGACAGGAAACAGTGCAAAACGCAACGTGGTCACAACTCAATTGTTCAGTGAAATTGTGCCCTTTTTGGGCCAAGAGACTACCTTTTGTTTTTGAACCCTAGCTCTGCCGGCATCTAGGGAAACCCAGCAAACCTATACATTTTTTAAAACTAGACATCCAGGGGAATTCAGGATGGGGTGACTCGACTGCCTACCCCCAGGTTCTGTTACCCAGAAACCCTTGTAAAGTTGAGAAATTTGAAAAAAAAACATTTTCCTCACATTTCTGTGGTGGAAAGTTCTGGAATCTGTGTGGATGAACAAATTTCCACCCACCCAGTGTTCCCCCAGGTCTCCTGAAAAAAATGCTACCTCACTTGCCTGGGTCTGCCTAGTGCCTGCGACAGGAAACAGCGCAAAACGCAACGTGGTTACAACTCAATTTTGCTGTGAAATTGTGCCCTTTTTGGGCAAAGAGACTACCTTTTGTTTTTGAACCCTAGCTCTGCCGGCACCTAGGGAAACCTAGCAAACCTATATATATTTTTGAAAAGTAGACACCCAGGGGAATTCAGGATGGGGTCACTCGACTGCCTACCCCCAGGTTCTGTTGCCCAGAATCCCTTGTAAAGTTGAGAAATTTGAAAAAAAAAACATTTTCCTCATATTTCTGTGGTGGAAAGTTCTGGAATCTGTGTGGATCAACAAATTTCCACCCACCCAGCGTTCCCCCAGGTCTCCTGAAAAAAATGCTACCTCACTTGCCTGGGTCTGCCTAGTGCCTGCGACAGGAAACAGCGCAAAACGCAACGTGGTCACAACTCAATTTTGCAGTGAAATTGTGCCCTTTTTGGGCAAAGAGACTACCTTTTGTTTTTGAACCCTAGCTTTGCCGGCACCTAGGGAAACCTAGCAAACCTATATATTTTTGAAAAGTAGACACCCAGGGGAATTCAGGATGGGGTCACTCGACTGCCTACCCCCAGGTTCTCTTACCCAGAATCCCTTGCAAAGCTAAGAAATTGGAAAAAAACGCATTTTCCTCACATTTCTGTGGTGGAAAGTTCCGGAATCTGCGTGGATCAACAAATTTCCACCCACCCAGCGTTCCCCCAGGTCTCCCGAGAAAAATGGTATCTCATTTGCGTGGGTAGGCATAGTGGCTGCGACAGGAAACAGTGCAAAACCAACGTGGTCACAACTCAATTTTTCAGTGAAATGGTGCACTTTTTGGGCAAAGAGACTACCTTTTGTTTTTGAACCCTAGCTCTGCCGGCACCTAGGGAAACCTAGCAAACCTATATATTTTTGAAAAGTAGACACCCAGGGGAATTCAGGATGGGGTCACTCGACTGCCTACCCCCAGGTTCTCTTACCCAGAATCCCTTGCAAAGCTAAGAAATTGGAAAAAAAAACGCCTTTTCCTCACATTTCTGTGGTGGAAAGTTCCGGAATCTGCGTGGATCAACAAATTTCCACCCACCCAGCGTTCCCCCAGGTCTCCCGAGAAAAATGGTATCTCATTTGCGTGGGTAGGAATAGTGGCTGCGACAGGAAACAGTGCAAAACGCAACGTGGTCACAGCTCAATTTTTTTAGTGAAATTGTGCACTTTTTGGGCAAAGAGACTACCTTTTGTTTTTGAACCCTAGCTCTGCCGGCACCTAGGGAAACCTAGCAAACCTATATATTTTTGAAAAGTAGACACCCAGGGGAATTGAGGATAGGGTCACTCGACTGCCTACCCCCAGGTTCTCTTACCCAGAATCCCTTGCAAAGCTAAGAAATTGGAAAAAAAAAAACACATTTTCCTCACATTTCTGTGATGAAAAGTTCCGGAATCTGCGTGGATCAACAAATATCCACCCACCCAGCGATCCCCCAGGTCTCCCGAGAAAAATGGTATCTCATTTGCGTGGGTAGGCATAGTGGCTGCGACAGGAAACAGTGCAAAACGCAACGTGGTCACAACTCAATTTTTCAGTGAAATTGTGCACTTTTTGGGCAAAGAGACTACCTTTTGTTTTTGAACCCTAGCTCTGCCGGCACCTAGGGAAACCTAGCAAACCTATATATTTTTGAAAAGTAGACACCCAGGGGAATTCAGGATGGGGTCACTCGACTGCCTACCCCCAGGTTCTCTTACCCAGAATCCCTTGCAAAGCTAAGAAATTGGAAAAAAAAACGCATTTTCCTCACATTTCTGTGGTGGAAAGTTCCGGAATCTGCGTGGATCAACAAATTTCCACCCACCCAGCGTTCCCCCAGGTCTCCCGAGAAAAATAGTATCTCATTTGCGTGGGTAGGCATAGTGCCTGCGACAGGAAACAGCGCAAAACGCAACGTGGTCACAACTCAATTTTGCAGTGAAATTGTGCCCTTTTTGGGCAAAGAGACTACCTTTTGTTTTTGAACCCTAGCTCTGCCGGCACCTAGGGAAACCTAGCAAACCTATATATTTTTGAAAAGTAGACACCCAGGGGAATTCAGGATGGGGTCACTCGACTGCCTACCCCCAGGTTTTCTTACCCAGAATCCCTTGCAAAGCTAAGAAATTGGAAAAAGAAAACGCATTTTCCTCACATTTCTGTGGTGGAAAGTTCCGGAATCTGCGTGGATCAACAAATTTCCACCCACCCAGCGTTCCCCCAGGTCTCCCGAGAAAAATGGTATCTCATTTGCGTGGGTAGGCATAGTGGCTGCGACAGGAAACAGTGCAAAACCAACGTGGTCACAACTCAATTTTTCAGTGAAATTGTGCACTTTTCGGGCAAAGAGACTACCTTTTGTTTTTGAACCCTAGCTCTGCCGGCACCTAGGGAAACCTAGCAAACCTATATATTTTTGAAAAAGTAGACACCCAGGGGAATTCAGGATGGGGTCACTCGACTGCCTACCCCCAGGTTCTCTTACCCAGAATCCCTTGCAAAGCTAAGAAATTGGAAAAAAAAACGCATTTTCCTCACATTTCTGTGGTGGAAAGTTCCGGAATCTGCGTGGATCAACAAATATCCACCCACCCAGCGATCCCCCAGGTCTCCCGAGAAAAATGGTATCTCATTTGCGTGGGTAGGCATAGTGGCTGCGACAGGAAACAGTGCAAAACGCAACGTGGTCACAACTCAATTTTTCAGTGAAATTGTGCACTTTTTGGGCAAAGAGACTACCTTTTGTTTTTGAACCCTAGCTCTGCCGGCACCTAGGGAAACCTAGCAAACCTATATATTTTTAAAAAGTAGACACCCAGGGGAATTCAGGATGGGGTCAATCGACTGCCTACCCCCAGGTTCTCTTACCCAGAATCCCTTGCAAAGCTAAGAAATTGGAAACAAAATACGCATTTTCCTCACAATTCTGTGGTGGAAAGTTCCGGAATCTGCGTGGATCAACAAATTTCCACCCACCCAGCGTTCCCCCAGGTTTCCCGAGAAAAATGGTATCTCATTTGCGTGGGTAGGCATAGTGGCTGCGACAGGAAACAGTGCAAAACGCAACGTGGTCACAACTCAATTTTTCAGTGAAATTGTGCACTTTTTTGGCAAAGAGACTACCTTTTGTTTTTGAACCCTAGCTCTGCCGGCACCTAGGGAAACCTAGCAAACCTATATATTTTTGAAAAGTAGACACCCAGGGGAATTCAGGATGGGGTCACTCGACTGCCTACCCCCAGGTTCTCTTACCCAGAATCCCTTGCAAAGCTAAGAAATTGGGAAAAAAACGCATTTTCCTCACATTTCTGTGGTGGAAAGTTCCGGAATCTGCGTGGATCAACAAATTTCCACCCACCCAGCGTTCCCCCAGGTCTCCCGAGAAAAATGGTATCTCATTTGCGTGGGTAGGCATAGTGGCTGCGACAGGAAACAGTGCAAAACGCAACGTGGTCACAACTCAATTTTTCAGTGAAATTGTGCACTTTTTGGGCAAAGAGACTACCTTTTGTTTTTGAACCCTAGCTCAAACCGGCACCTAGGGAAACCTAGCAAACCTATATATTTTTGAAAAGTAGACACCCAGGGGAATTCAGGATGGGGTCACTCGACTGCCTACCCCCAGGTTCTCTTACCCAGAATCCCTTGCAAAGCTAAGAAATTGGAGAAAAAAAACGCATTTTCCTCACATTTCTGTGGTGGAAAGTTCCGGAATCTGCGTGGATCAACAAATTTCCTCCGACCCAGCGTTCCCCCAGGTCTCCCGATAAAAATGGTACCTCACTTGCGTGGGTAGGCATAGTGGCTGCGAAAGGAAATGGTTCAAATTGTACTGTGGTGAATTTACAATACCAAATTGCAAAACAACCTTGATTTTGGGGGGGGGGGGCACCTGAGTTTTTGGCCCGGGGCTCGGTGGTATTCTTTGGAAAGTACAAAACCCAAACAGTTCTGAAAAGTAGACCCCCAGGGGAGTCCAGGGAGGTATGGCATGCATGGGTCCCCGAACGTTTTCCTACCCAGAACACCTTGCAAACCTTAAAATTAGGTAAAATAATCACTTTTTCAAACTTTTTTGCGTGGAATCACCGTGCCGGCAAAAATGTCCTACCACCCAGCGCTCCCCTTGTTCTCCCGAGTAAAAGGATACCTCACTTGTGTGGGTGCCCCAAAGCAGAACAGGCCAAAAACGAATGTTGAAAAAAGTAGTATTTCAGTGTTACAAATTAAGCCCCCCTGCCTTAGTCACGGGCCTTTGGCCCACCCACACAAGTGAGGTATCATTTTACTCGGGAGAACAAGGGGAATGCAGGGTGGTAGGACATTTGTGCCGACACGGCGATCCCACGCAAAAATGTATGGAAAACTGTTTTTTTAACCTAAATTTGTGGTTTGCAGGGATTTCTGGGTAGGAAAACATTGGGGGACCCACGCATGCCATACCTCCCTGGACTCCCCCGGATGTCTAGTTTTCAGAACTGTTTGGGTTTGGTAGTTTCCAAAAATGCCCGCCGATCCCCGGTCCAAAAACTCAGTCCCCCCCCAAAAAAAGAAGGTAATCTTGCTATTGGTTATTGTAATGTCTCCACCGTACTTCCAAGGAGGTATGGCTTGCATGGATCCTCCAACGTTCCTTTACCCAGAATCCCTTGCAAACCTCAATTTTTGCTGAAAAAGTCAGTTTTTTCACACTTTTTTTGTGTGGGAAAGCGTGGCGTCACTGGGCTCACACAAATTTCCTCCCACCCAGCGTTCCCCCAGGTCTCCCGATAAAAATGGTACCTCACTTGCGTGGATAGGCATAGTGGCTGCAACAGGAAACGGTTCAAATTGTACGGTGGTGAATTTACAATACCCAAATGCAAAACAACCTTGATTTTTTTGGGGGGGGCACCTGAGTCTTTGGCCTGGGGCTCGGTGGTATTCTTTGGAAACTACCAAACCCAAACAGTTCTGTAAAGTAGACACCCGGGGGAGTCCAGGGAGGTATGGCATGCGTAGGTCCCCCAATGTTTTCCTACCCAGAACTCCTTGCAAACCTTAAAATTGGTTAAAAATATCACTTTTCCAAACTTTTTTGCGTGGGATCTCCGTGCCGGCAAAAATGTCCTACCACCCAGCGTTCCCCTTGTACAAAACCCAAACAGTTCTGAAAAGTAGACCCCCGGGGTAGTCCAGGGAGGTATGGCATGCGTGGGTCCCCGAACGTTTTCCTACCCAGAACACCTTGCAAACCTTAAAATTAGGTAAAATAATCACGTTTTCAAACTTTTTTGCGTGGAATCACCGTGCCGGCAAAAATGTCCTACCACCCAGCGCTCCCCTTGTTCTCCCGAGTAAAAGGATACCTCACTTGTGTGGGTGCCCTAAAGCAGAACAGGCCAAAAACGAATGTTGAAAAAAGTAGTATTTCAGTGTTACAAATTAAGCCCCCCTGCCTTAGTCACAGGCCTTTGGCCCACCCACACAAGTGAGGTATCATTTTACTCAGGAGAACAAGGGAAACGCAGGGTGGTAGGACATTTGTGCCGACACGGTGATCCCACGCAAAAATGTATGGAAAACTGTTTTTTTAACCTAAATTTGTGGTTTGCAGGGATTTCTGGAGAGGAAAACATTGGGGGACCCACGCATGCCATACCTCCCTGGACTCCCCCGGGTGTCTAGTTTTCAGAACTGTTTGGGTTTGGTAGTTTCCAAAAATGCCCGCCGATCCTCAGTCCAAAAACTCAGTCCCCCCCCCCAAAAAAAGAAGGTAATCTTGCTATTGGTTATTGTAATGTCTCCACCGTACTTCCAAGGAGGTATGGCTTGCATGGATCCTCCAACGTTCCTTTACCCAGAATCCCTTGCAAACCTCAATTTTTGCTGAAAAAGTCAGTTTTTTCACACTTTTTTTGTGTGGGAAAGCGTGGCGTCACTGGGCTCACACAAATTTCCTCCCACCCAGCGTTCCCCCATGTCTCCCGATAAAAATGGTACCTCACTTGCGTGGGTAGGCATAGTGGCTGCAACAGGAAACGGTTCAAATTGTACGGTGGTGAATTTACAATACCCAAATGCAAAACAACCTTGATTTTTTTGGGGGGGGCACCTGAGTCTTTGGCCTGGGGCTCGGTGGTATTCTTTGGAAACTACCAAACCCAAACAGTTCTGTAAAGTAGACACCCGGGGGAGTCCAGGGAGGTATGGCATGCGTAGGTCCCCCAATGTTTTCCTACCCAGAACTCCTTGCAAACCTTAAAATTGGTTAAAAATATCACTTTTCCAAACTTTTTTGCGTGGGATCTCCGTGCCGGCAAAAATGTCCTACCACCCAGCGTTCCCCTTGTTCTCCCGAGTAAAAGGATACCTCACTTGTGTGGGTGCCCCAAAGCAGAACAGTCCGAAAATGAATTTTGAAAAAGTAGTATTTGAGTTTTACAAATTAAGCCCCCCTGCCTTAGACACAGGCCTTTGGCCCACCCACACAAGTGAGGTATCATTTTATTTGGGAGAACAAGGGGAACGCTGGGTGGTAGGACATTTGTGCCGACACGGAGATCCCACGCAAAAAAGTATGGATAACAGTTTTTTTAACCAAAATTCATGGTTTGCAGGGATTTCTGGGTAGGAAAACATTGGGGGACCCACGCATGCCATACCTCCCTGGACTCCCCCGGGTGTCTAGTTTTCAGAACTGTTTGGCTTTGGTAGTTTCCAAAGATGCCCGCCGAGCCCCGGTCCAAAAACTCAATCCTACCCCCCAAAAAAGAAGGTAATGTTGCTATTGGTTATTGTAATTTCTCCACCGTACGATTTGGACCGTTTCCTGTTGCAGCCACTATGCCTACCCACGCAAGTGAGGTACCATTTTTATCGGGAGACCTGGGAGAACGCTGGGTGGGAGGAAATTTGTGTGAGCCCAGTGACGCCACGCTTTCCCACGCATAAAAAGTGTGAAAAACTGATTTTTCCAGCAAAAATTGAGGTTTGCAAGGGATTCTGGGTAAAGGAACGTTGGAGGATCCACGCAAGCCAGACCTCCTTGGAAGCCCCCGGGTGCCTACTTTTCAGAAATGTATGGGTTTGGTAGGTTTCCCTAGATGGCCGTCTAGCACGGGGCCAAAAACCCAGGTAACCCCTCTTGCAAAAGCAGGCGGTATTGACATTTAATACAACCAGCTTTTGCAAGAGGGGTTACCTGGGTTTTTGGCCCAGTGCTAGACGGCCATCTAGGGAAACCTACCAAACCCATACATTTCTGAAAAGTAGACACCCGGGGGCTTCCAAGGAGGTATGGCTTGCATGGATCCTCCAACGTTCCTTTACCCAGAATCCCTTGCAAACCTCAATTTTAGCTAAAAAAAAATCGTTTTTTTCACACTTTTTTGCATGGGAAAGCGTGGCATCACTGGGCTCACACAAATTTCCTCCCACCCAGCGTTTCCCCAGGTCTCCCGATAAAAATGGTACCTCACTTGCGTGGGTAGGCATAGTGGCAGCAACAGGAAACGGTCCAAATCATACAGTGGAGAATTAAGTTTTCAATTTGAGAGCGTGTGATTCAAGGAAATTGTGACAGACAATTTCAAGTTTGCAGGAGATTCTGGATAAAAATCCACAATAGAATTCACCAGAAAGATATGACCATATACTTCCATGGTTTAACAATAATAACTAAATTTAGTAAGTTATTTATAGCTATAATGTTCACCGTAACAGAGTTACTCAAAAGTCAAACATTCAAGGCACGGCTAACTATTCCTGAAAGACACACACATACAGGTTGGATTTGGCACGAGGGCGAGTGATGGTTCAGTACATAAAATTTTATTAACAAGATATTTCAAAAAATGAAATGCACTGTCAATAAATAAATGCATAAAAACCGAACCAGTGACTCGCAACTCGTGAGCTGTAAAGCCACGACAAGGCACCAACCATTTTACAGGCCATTCACGCGCCTTTCATACCTGATACAAACCAGACCATTGACACCATCCAGAAAGAACAGCAACACACTACAACAATCACAATAAGAGACAAGGTACACCCTACTTCAGAAAGAAATAAAAGACAAACATTACTGCACAGCCATCTAATCCGCAAGCACACACACATTCTGGTTGGATTTGGCACGAGGGTGAGTGATGATTCAGTACATACAATTGTATTCGCAAGTAATTTCAAAAAAATGAAATACACTGCGTATAATTGAAAGTATGATAAACTGAACCACTGACTCACAGCTCGTGAGCTGTAAAGCCACGTCAAGGCACCAACCTCTTTACAGGCCATTCATACACCTTTCGTACGTGTGACACATACAAAACATTCACACCGCCAGCCGCGGACCCATCACATTTCAACACTCACACCAGCAGACAGCGCCATTCAAGGGCCCATCACTTTCACACGCCCACATTTCTGACACTGCAACTACACAAAATGATGGACTGCGTGGAGTGTCATTCAACTAGCAGTGTGTGTAGTGACCAACAGAAAGTAACTACTCACACACTGCCAGCCAAGCGCCAGTCCACCCATACCACCATCCAAGCACCAGACCATGCACACCGCCAGCCAAACCCCACTCAGCACACAACGACAGCCAAGCACAACTCCGTGCACAGACAGCCAAGAACCACTCCACACACACCACCAGCCAAGTACCACTCCACACACACCACCAGCCAAGCGCCACTCCACACACACCGCCAGCCAAGCACCACTCCATGCAAACAGCTAAGCACCACTCCACGCACACCATCCAGCCAAGTACCACTCCACACACACCACCAGCCATACACCAAACCACACACTCCACCAGCCAAACCCAACTCCATGCACAGACAGCCAAGCACCACTCCACGCGCACCACCAGCCAAGCACCACTCCACACACACCACCAGCCAAACACCACTCCATGCACAGACAGCCAAGTACCACTCCACGAACACCACCAACCAAGAGCCACTCCACACACACCGCCAGCCAAGCACCCCTCCATGCAAACAGCTAAGCACCACTCCACGCACACCATCCAGCCAAGCACCACTCCACGCACACCATCCAGCCAAGTACCACTCCACACACACCACCAGCCATACACCAATCCACACACTCCACCAGCCAAACCCAACTCCATGCACAGACAGCCAAGCACCACTCCACGCACACCACCAGCCAAGCACCACTCCACACACACCACCAGCCAAACACCACTCCATGCACAGACAGCCAAGTACCACTCCACGAACACCACCAACCAAGAGCCACTCCACACACACCGCCAGCCAAGCACCACTCCGTGCACCAACAGCCAAGAACCACTCCATGCACACCACCAGCAAAGCGCAACTCCACACACACCGCCAGCCAAGCACCAGCCGGCACACACCACAAACACATTGAGAATTCTTTTTTTGAAAAAACACTAAACAAATGGAAATACCTACAAAACAGCTAACACAAATTCTTAAACTAAACACTTTGCACTAATGCCAATCCTTGAAACAAACTAAAAATTTCTTACAGAATGCAGACCAGGCAATTCAATTTAGAGCTCATTAAAACTCCCAAAACTTCTTTTGCGTGTGGTACAATTTAAAACAAGCTGACAGACACAATGCAGGCTTAGAAGGACAGTCAGGACAGTATAAACGAGACTCCTTCCGCACGCCTCTTCGCCAACAGACTCTGCATCTTCTAGTCGGAAAGTCTCTTGCAGGAGTGGAAGGAATAGATTCAGGAAAGTGGCGATCTTTCAATCTAGCCACTTCCTCCACCACTCCAAATCTAGGAACACTTGCCTGCTCCAAAAGTACAAGCCTGCCTATTATAGACTCCTGAAACTTAACAAAAGGCATCTTATTCTGAGGACAAGACTTCTGATACACAACGAAAGCATTAAAAATTGCCAAGTGGAACAGATGGATAGCCAACTTCTTGTAAAAAACGTAAGCCTTTCGAAGAACAGCATAAGGTTCCAACCTCTGATCTACTCTGTCAACACCTCCCATGAACTTATTGTAATCTAAAATGCACACAGGTTTGCGCACTTCAGCACCCTGACCCCAAACAGGCACAGGTTCTGTTCTTTCATTGTGGATAGTAGTCAGCATGTACACATCTCTCTTGTCTGAAAACTTCACAGCTAGAAGCTCCCTACATCGCAAAGCCGTAGACTGTCCCCGCACAAGCCTTTTGCAAACAAGTTCCTTTGGGAAACCTTTACGGTTACTGCGCATTGTGCCACAAGCAACAGTGCCCACTTTGCCCAACTCCTTGAACAACCGCACACCAGTGTAGAAGTTATCTACATATAAATGATGGCCTTTGTAAAATAATCCTCTACCTAGTTCCCACACAATTTTCTCAGTCACTCCAAAAGTAGAAGGACAACCAGGAGGGTTAATGCTGGACTCCTTACCAGTGTACACCCTGAAATTGTAGACATATCCAGTCTCACTGTCACACAGCATATACAGTTTGATTCCATAGCGTGCCCTCTTACTAGGAATGTATTGCCTAAAAACCAAGCGGCCCTTGAACAACAGCAAAGACTCATCCACTGCAATTTCTTTACCAGGGACAAAGATCTCAGAAAAACGATCAACAAAGTGATCCAGGACAGGTCGAATTTTAAACAAACAGTCACAATCAGGGTGATTGCGTGACAACGCTAAACTATTATCAACAAAATGCAACATCCGAAGAAGAAGCGTATACCGATCACGACTTATTATTGCTGGAAATATAGCTGTTGCCATCAAGGGACTAGTGGACCAATATGAAGTAATTGATGGCTTCCTTAGCAAGCCCATCAAAAAAGTTAATCCCAAAAACTTTTTCAACTCTTCAACATTTGTGGGAGTCCACCGGATTGCTCTAGAATGGGGCTTAAGGCTGGCACTGTTGGCCCTCAAATATTGTTCGGCATACAAATTGGTTTGATCAACAATCTCTTGCAAAAACACATTGTCAAAAAACAACTAAAAAAAATGTATTGGCAGAAAATTCTCAGTATTCACTCTACACCCAGGAACATCAGTGAACTCTGGCAATGCCGGCTGCACCATGCCAGGGGGAACACAGAGGCCATCCATATCAACGGGGGGAGCAGCCGCCCCAGCCTGCAGCACCGAAACATCTTGCTGCTGTTCACCAACGGGAGGCCTAACAGCCACAGATACTTCTGGCTGCACAACATCAACAGAAGACATAGCATCCCCAGAGGGCTCTTCCTGCACTACAACAACGGGAAGCCCAGCAGCCTGAGATGCTTCTTGCTGCACTACACCACCGGGAAACCAAGCAGACCCAGATGCCTCTTGCCCCTCTACACTAATGGGAAGCCTAACTGCCACAGATACTTCAGGCTGCACAACACCAACAGAAGACATAGCATCCCCAGAGGGCTCTTCATGCACTACACCAACGGGAAGCCCAGCAGCCTGAGATGCTACTTGCTGCACTACACCACCGGGAAGCCTAACAGCCACAGATGCCTTTTGCTGCACTACACCAGCAGGAAGACGAAAAGCACCAGATGCCTCTTTGCGCACCACAGCAATGTGAAGCCTTTTGGGCGCAGGCTCCAGCCCACTTACCTCTTGCCGACGTAAAAAGAAAGGAAACCTTGCGGCCCTAGGCAGCAGCACAGATGCCTCTTGGCCCACTACCGGCATCACAATGTCCTCCTTTAACATAGGCCCTTCATCAGCACTAGAAGAAGATTCATCTTCCGATGATGATACCATGCGAAGAGAAAACTCACTGCCTGAATCTTCTGCCCCCACCTGGGAGTCCAAATCGGAGTCAGACTCTGAACCATGGTCAGAGGAAGACTCAAAAAGCAAACCAAGAACCTGCTGAGCAGTAATCCTGCGACTAGCCATTATCCTTCAAAAGCAAGAAGACTGCACACACAAGTGAAAAACAACCTACACTGTGCAAAGTAAGAAGTAAACAAGGTAAGGCTTTCACAAACAGATAAATACAATCCAAAACAATTTCACTCTAACCAAATATAGCTACACTCACCAGCACCTACTCTGTTGAGACACAGCAAAAAGAAATGATATCCCACTAGAAAGAAAAAAAGAAATGACAGATTAGAAAACAAAGTGCACATCAAGCACTAATACTGAAAACAAAAAAAAACAGAGCCACACAAACTGGTAGAAGTACAACCTTTTTCAATAAGACAAACATCAAGGGAAAGTAGTACAAAATACATTCACTTACCAAGCACAAGCAACTACACAAGCTGCAAACAGACACGCAACCTACAACAATCCAAACAGCAAAAGCCTGAAACAAGACAAAAATAGAGAAGAAAAAAAAATAGCTACCACATTTCACAAACAATATAACAATTCAAAAAACAACACACAAACTTGCCCCCCAAATTTAAATTCGGCAAGATGGGCCACCAAATAGGGCTTAGACCAATTGGGATTAGATGAGGTTTAACATCAAGACACTGGTTAATTTTTTGAATTTTTTTTACTGCCAGACCCCTTTGGTGCCAGTCAGTCTTCTGCTCCTAACAGTACCCCCATCACACAGGGGCAGTAAGGACATCCATATACCTTTTGTACGTGTGACACATACAAAACATTTACACCGCCAGCGCCATTCAAGGGCCCATCACTTTCACACGCCCACATATCTGACACAGCAACTACAGAAAAAGATGGACTGCGTAGAGTGTCACTCAACTAGCAATGTGTGTAGTGACCAACAGAAAGTAACTACTCACACACCACCAGCCAAGCGCCACTCCACGCATACCGCCAGCCAAGCACCACTCAGTGCACAGACAGCAAAGTAGCACTCCACGCACACCACCAGCCAAGCGCCACTCCACACACACCGCCAGCCAAGCAGCACTCCGTGCACAGACAGCAAATGACTACTCCACACACACCACCAGCCAAGCGCCACTCCACACACACCGCCAGCCAAGCACCACTGCGTGCATAGATAGCCAAGTACCCCTCCACGCACACTGCCAGCCAAACACCACTCAGCGCACACCGACAGCCAAGTACCACTCCACACACACCGCCAGCCAAGCACCACTCCACGCACACCGCAAGCCAAGCGCCACTCACCGCCAGCCAAACACCGCTCCACGCACACCATCCAGCCAAGTACCACTCCACACACACCGCCAGCCAAACACCACTCCACACACACCACCAGCCAAACACCACTCCGTGCACAGACAACCAAGTACCACTCCACACACACCACCAGCCAAGGGCCACTCCACACACACCGCCAGCCAAGCAGCACTCCGTGCACAGACAGCAAAGTAGCACTCCTCGCACACCACCAGCCTTGCGCCACTCAACACACACCGTCAGCCAAGCACCACTCCATGCACAGACAGCAAAGTATCACTCCACGCACACCACCAGCCAAGCGCCACTCCACACACACCGCCAGCCAAGCAGCACTCCATGCACAGACAGCAAATGACCACTCCACACACACCACCAGCCAAGCGCCACTCCACACACACCACCAGCCAAGCACCACTCCGTGCATAGATAGCCAAGTACCACTCCACGCACACTGCCAGCCAAACACCACTCAGCGCACACCGACAGCCAAGTACCACTCCAAACACACCGCCAGCCAAGCACCACTCAACGCACACCGCAAGCCAAGCGCCACTCACCACCAGCCAAACACCGCTCCACGCACACATCCAGCCAAGTACCACTCCACACACACCGCCAGCCAAACACCACTCCACACACACCACCAGCCAAACACCACTCCGTGCACAGACAGCCAAGTACCACTGCACGCACACCGCCAGCCAAGCACCACTCCACGCACACCGCAAGCCAAGCGCCACACACCACCAGCCAAACACCACTCCGTGCACAGACAGCCAAGTACCACTCCACACACACTGCCAGCCAAGCACCACTCTGTGCATAGATAGCCAAGTACCCCTCCACGCACACCGCCAGCTAAAAACCACTCAGCGCACACCGACAGCCAAGTACCACTCCACACACACCGCCAGCCAAGCACCACTCCACGCACACCGCAAGCCAAGCGCCACTCACCACCAGCCAAACACCGCTCCACGCACACATCCAGCCAAGTACCACTCCACACACACCGCTAGCCAAACACCACTCCACACACACCACCAGCCAAACACCACTCCGTGCACAGACAGCCAAGTACCACTGCACGCACATCCAGCCAAGCGCCACTCCACACGCACCGCCAGCCAAACACCACTCCACGCATACTGCAAGCCAAGCGCCACTGCGCACACACCGCCAGCCAAGCACTACTCCTTGCCCAAGGGGTCGCTACCTAAAAACAAAATTTTAATTCCCTGGTGCTAGTGGGCATTTTCTGCCCCCCCCCCTGGGGGCAAAACGGCAAAAAAAATGGGCTGATTTGCCCCCAGGGTGGACAGAAAAACAAAAAAACCATCATGGCCACCTGGAAGCGACCTTTACCCAAGGGGTCGCTTCCCAAAACAAACACATTGCCCCAACAAAAAACCCTGGTGCTAGTGGGAAATTTCTGCCCCCCCTGGGGGCAAAACGGCCGAAAAACAGGTTGATTTGCCCCCAGGGGGGGCAGAAAAACAAAAAGTTAAATATGAGGCCACCTGGAAGTGACCCTTGCCCAAGGGGTCGCTTCCTAAAAGCTAAAAACAAAATCCCTGGTGCTAGTGGGCATTTTCTGTCCCCCCTGGGGGCAAAACGGCAAAAAAAACGGGCCAATTTGCCCCCAGGGGGGGACAGAAAAACGTAAACAAAAGCCATCGCCGCCATCTTGGCTTCACAAAACAACCCTGGTGCTAGTGGGAAATTTCTCGAAAAAACGGGCCGATTTGCCCCCAGGGGGGGGGGCAGAAAATTGAAAATTATTTGGCTGCCCACCTGGAAGCGACCCTTGCCCAAGGGGTCGCTTCCGAAAAGCTAAATAAACAATCCCTGGTGCTAGTGGGGGCATTTCCGCCGCACAATCGCGACGCTGTGCGCGATCGTGAGGCAGAAATGCCCTGCAAAGAGACATCAGGGGAAAGGAAAATCTCTTTCCTCTCCCCTGATGCCTCTTCGCTGCCCCAAACCCCCGCCGGAGTCCAAAAACCTACCTTGCTGCACGGCGCTCAGGAAGCAAATGGCTTCCCGAGCGCAGGGAATCCCTGATGATGTCAGCGCGCGCTGTGCGCGCTGAGTCATCAGGGATTCCCACGGGGGGGGGGCGGGGGGGCAGCGGAAGCTCTTCCGCTGCCGCCCCAAGCAACACAACCAAGATCGCAGACCCTCGGGGGGAGCGCCAGCGCTTCCCTCGAAGGTGGGGCGGATGATGAGCTGGCCTTGTCATCCGCGCACGACAGGTAAGCGCCATGACGAGCCCAGCTCGTCATTAGCCTCGAAGGGGTTAAGATCCTAGCAGCTGCAATAGCAGATCTAGTACCCAGTGAGCGGCAGACCGGTGAGAGCCAAATTTTTCTGGGTACCAAATACATGGGGCAGCAGAAGAATATATGTTCGATGTTCTCCACTGCTGCCACACAGAAAGGACATGTATCACTGCCCCCCGAGGACCAGGAGTGCATCAGCTCCCGCACAGGTAACGAGCCACTTGGGTCTCAAGTTCTGTGGTGTTATATGTTCTTACAAAAGAAGTGCCTTTGTTTAGTACTTGCTCCTTAAATTTCGTGAGTTGTATTTTAGATATGTTAATTATGAGACTTTCGTCTGGCTTCGAAGGCCTTTCTTACCTTTTTCTTTTTCTTTCTCCTCTTCTTGTCTTTTTTCTTGAGGTTTGCTTGTCAAAGAATGTGGTGGACGACCCGGGTCCCTCCCTTTTTAAAAAAATACACACTTGTTGTTGATCCAAAGGCAGTATTTTCGGTATCTTTTCCAATAATTTTGCTTATCAACGCTTGATGAGCAGGTTGTCTGGAAGTATCCGTATCCTGATCAGATATAACACTTTCCTCCGAAGAAGTTTGTGGATCCCTTTTTGAAAAACAACATTGGGTGTAAACCTCAGCCCATGTATAAGCCTCATTCAACTTATAATCAATGGTGTCTCTTTTGAATTTTCTCAACTTAGTTTCTTGTAACTCTTTACTTTATTTGTCCAGTTTGAGATTTAAGTCCTCCAAAAATGTACCCCAAGGCTATTCATCCATGCATTTTGATAAATCATTTTTCAAATTGCAAATTTCTTCCTCCAGATTTCTTCAAAAACCAATAAGGAGTACTGAGCCCCAGTTTTACGCCTGCACGGATGTGAATACTGAAGATACTGATATTATAAAAAACGAAATTAAGAAGCTACAATGGTTTGAAACAAACCTTAAACATGCTTTAAATGCCCCAGTTAAAGATAGTATCCTAATTAAGGACTGTAGCAATGTCTATAAGCAGACCCTAAAAAAGAGAAAAGATATTTTAAAAATAGAAGCATGGGATACTTTGAGTGAAGCATCATTAAGTCGAGATATTGCAGCTTTTTGGAAAGTTGCAAATTCCCCTTTTTTTAATTATAACGCTTCAGCTACAATAGAAATAGCCATAACTGAAAAAGAGTTGGTGAAGCACTTTTCAGAACTATACTTTGCTGAGAGACAAGATGAAGCTCGCTTAATACATGAAAACACAATTGGAGATTACTGCCATCTAAAGAATAATTTGGTACCTGATATCTCTGTAGTAGAGGTGAATGCTAGTATTAATGCAAGCCTGGGGGGCAAGGCACCCGGCCCTGACGGGGTCCCGGTGGATCTGTATAAAAATAACGTAGATCTCTGAGCCCAGATCCTCACCCAACTTTTCAATGCTACATTTCGAAATGGCCTTCTATCTTCCTGGTGTGAATCGGTGATAGTTCCCATATTTAAAAAGGGGGACAGAGCTAGTTGTCAATGCTATCGCCCTATATCGCTTCTGGACTCCACCATTAAAATTTTTGGGCGGGTAATTTTAAAGAGGCTTCAAACATGGGCTGATGCAAATACGATAATCAGCGATTTACAATATGGTTTTAGGAAAGGGCTTAGTACAATTGACCAGTGCTTGAACTTGCATATTTTAATAGAAAAATATACAAAAGCCAAGGAGGGTCGAATGTTTTTAACTTTCATAGATTTAACCTCTGCATTCGACTGCGTTTCACACAGTAAACTTTGGCTGGCTATTGAAAAACTAGGGGTAGATATATCAATTATTATTTTCCTCCGGGAACTTTATTCAGGTGCATCCGCTAGAGTCAGACATGGAAAAAATGGTGAATGTACAGAATCCTTTGGCATCGCTAGGGGAATATGACAAGGATGCGTCTTGGCTCCGTTTCTCTTCACACTCTATATTAATGATGTGGAGATTACATTATTGAGGGAGTGTAGGGATGTGCCGATGGTGGGGGAAAGATCAGTCCCAGCATTGATGTATGCCGATGACGCATTCTTGATGGCCAGAACTCCGCTGGCCATGCAAAACTTAGTAATCTCCTTTGCAGATTTTATGACAGGCTTGGACCTAAGGATAAACTGTTCAAAGACCTTCACCATTACCTGTGGTTTGGGCGCACATAAAAAGAGAAAGGTATTTTTTATTGGCTCTTCCCCAGCTGATTTTACTCCAACTTTTTCTTATTTAGGAGTTTTGTTCGATCAAACGGGCCTATGAAACACGACAATTAAGACTAAAAAGTTATTGTACTGCAAATCAATAATGGCCTTAAAAAATGTAGTCAAAAAATTGGCAGGAAACCTATTGGGGAGATGTGAACAGTGTATAAAGCTACTTGAGTAGCAATCGGGACATATGGCGCAGGCTTGTGGGGAAATGCAATTGTAAAATGATTACAGGTGGTGGAAAACCTTTTCATGAAATATCTTCTAGCCATTCCAAAAAGTGTTTCCACATATGTATGTCATGCAGAACCTGGGGAACCATATTTGGAAGATATTATTAAGACAGCCCCGGTACTGCTATGGCACAGAATCTGGACGACTGATGAATGTGGATTAAACCGCTCTATTATGAATAACGTGGTTGGGATAGAAAAGAGTGGAAAAATTGGATGGCTGTGCTACATGAAGAAGTTCGTCACGGATTTGGGTCTGGCAAACTATTATAATGAACTATCCTCTCTGTGCAATATTTCCAGGAAAGCTTTAAAGGAAAAGTGCATGACCTACCTGCATGAGTGCAGAACCACCACAGAAATTATAAAAATAATGGTGGCTGCCCATGAGCAAATTGTGATTTCCAGAAAAATGCAGCCATATGTTAAATTACAAATGAGTGACTATGAGAGGTTTTTATTGACTCGTTTTAGATGTAATTTGTTGTTTAGGTCACTTAGTTTCTGCGCTAGGAATGACTGGTCAAAAATTTTGATTAAGTGTCCTTGTGACAATTTGTCAGAACAATCAGATATACATATTCTTTTCTTCTGTAAATTTTACATAATTTCCAGACGAAGGTGGGTTGTTCCTTTATTGAAGACCATGGAAATAAATCGCTGTTGCCCTGCCTTTTTAGCTGTACAGAAACTTGACAATATTTTTACTATTGTATCAATTTCTTCGTTTTAAAAAAATGTTTTTCAATCACGGAAATCTATTGTGTCCTGAATTATGATGAACTGACTTTGGTGCTCTGGATGAATTTGTTATGTTTATTAACTGTGATTTTATTTGAACTTTTATGTTTATTGTGTTTTAATAACCGAATAAAGAATTGAATTGAATTGTATGCAAATGTATGCAAAAGAAAACCTGAAAAACAACATTGGAGGAAACCAAATAATGGAAAAACAATTTTAAGGAAGGACATTTTCTATGGAAACTTCAAAATATCAAAACCTAAAGTAAACGTCAAATGGATGGTCATTTTTAGGAAAATTCTAAAATTACATTAACCTTGTATGGAGTATAGGGCGACTGTGGGGTTTTTCGGTTCAGGATTGGGTAATGTTTAGGGTGATAAGGGTTTTTTAGGTTGTAGAAATACTTGGAATATGGCATAAAAAGGGGCTTTTAGGGGTTCAGAGATGGGTGGAGTGTAGGGGTGGTGAGGGGTTTTGCCATTCACGGATGAGTGGTGTTTAGGTGTGTGAGGTGTTTTTAGGTTTCAGGGATGGGTGGAGTGTAAGGGTGTTGAGGGGTTCTAAGGTTCATTGAAGGGCAGTTTATTGCCGGGGAGGGGTTTTAAGGCTCAATTATAGGCAGCGGCTGGGGAGGTGAGGAGTTATCAGGGTTCAGGATGGGGTGGAGTTTAAGGTGGTGAGTTTAGGTGCAGAAAGGTGTATTAGGATACAGGAATGAGTAGTTTAGGGTGATGTGAATTTCTTATGGATGGCTATTGTTTAAGGGCAGGGGGAGATTTTAAGGGTTTAAGGGTTCAGAAATGCGTGGAGGTGGGGCCAGTGAGAGATTTTTATGGCTCACAGATGGTGGATTGTTGGAGTAGAAAGGGCTTTTATGTTTCAGGAATTGGTGTGGTTTATTTGTGGTGAGAGGTTTTAGGGGGCATGGATGATGGTTTTAGGAGTTGTGAGGGTTCAGCAATGGATGACGTTTCCATGTGGTAAGTACTCAGCAAATTTAAAGCATCCAAAGGAATTGCATGAAAATTTAAATGTTATAAATATGAAATAAATGTCCCCTAAAGTAAAAAACTGAACTAAATATCTCTGAAAAAGTTCCTGAAAGTAAGACCGGCAACCATTGGATTTACACTGAAAAATAATCAATCAAAAGATAATTTCGACCAAGAAGGCATTCTATGAATTAGTTTCTTCAAAAAACTAAATGCCATTCATTCTGAAAATGTCCATTAAACAATGTAGATGGAATGGTTTCTCAGTAATTGTATTCCATGAAATACTTTTTCTATAGTATCACATACAGCATGTGGCGGACAAAACTTGGGAGGTAGAACTCTCTTCAGCAGAGGCCAGGTGTAGGGTTCAAAGCCTCAGGAGCTTGTTATGTCACAGTAGCTCACACAGGAGGCCTGCCAGCAAGCCCTATGAGGCACATCTGGTGGTCCAGGGTTCAAGGAGAAGGTCCAGTTCTTCTCCAAGCAGCAGGGCAGCCCTCTGATAGCAGCTCAGCAGTTCTCTGGGGATTCGGGCAGTCGTTCTGAAGTCTTCCATAGGTCCAGCAGTGCACTGAAGTGGTTTTCAAAGTGTCCAAGAGTTATACCTGGTGCCAGACTTTGAAGTGAGGAGACATCCTGGGCTACTCTCTCATCTGGTTCTGGGAAGTTGTTCTCTTTTACTGTCAAAGCTCCAAAACGGCTGGTATCAGGTTCCTTTGTGTGTGCTCGAGGCAAGCCCTTTGTGGTGTGAGTGAGGCAGGGACCAGCTTTACCTCAGCCATACTGCCAACATGTAGTTCAAATTTGCCTCACTTTGTGAGGGGAATAAACAAAGCCCAACAGCAGAGCCATTCACAGTCATGTGCCTCAGGACACTGGCAGAGACACAAATGGTTAGGACAGGAAAATGGCAAATTTAAAATTGGCATTTTCAGAATTCCAATTTAAAATCTGACTTTAGCATTAAAGAGGGTTTTAAATTGCAATTAATTTGAGTCTAAACATAACAACCCTACCTGCTTCAAATCAAAATGTAGCAAGTATTCAATGTAATAAGGCAACCCAATGTAAGTCTATGGAAGGGGTAGGCCTTACAGTAATGAAAAACAAATTTAGAAGTTTTTTTACTACCAGGATATGTAAAACCTAAAGTCACCTTTCTTACTTTCTAAATACAATGCAACCTGCCCTATGGGTATTTAGGGCCAGCCTTTGAGGTGACATATAAATTAAAAGAGAAGGATTACGCCTGGAAAGAAGTTTATTATGCCATGTCAAATTAGCAGTTTAAAACTGAACAACAGGCTGCAATGGCAAGCCTGAAACATGTTTTAAAAGACTACTTTAGTGGGTGGCACAATGAGTGCTTCAGGCACACTAATAGCATTTAATGTACACTCCACGTAGTACCATTTTACTAGGGGCTTACAAGTCAATCAAATATGCCAATCAAGTGTAGGCCAATTTTGCCATGTTTAAGGAAGTGACCACAAACACTTTAGCACTGGTTAGCCTGTGGTAAAATGCACAGAGTCTTAATGCCAACAAAAACTAATTTAGAAAACTGGCAGTGTGAAGGCCAAGAAGTCTGTGGGAAGACCACACTAAGGATGTCAGGTCTAACAATGTTGCCAGTTGCCATTCACTAGTAGTTTTCTTATCTTGCTTAACTTTAGTCAATAAAATAATCATATGGCTTCCAGTTAGCAGTTGTTTATCCATTGTTGCCCAATAAAAAGTGCTGTATATTGGAATTACCTCCTATATCTATTCTTTCAGTAATATAGTGACCTCTTTGACTAAAATACATCATGAGAATTTGAGTCCATAATCTTCTTGAATAAGTGTGTCCCTCCAGATTTGGAATGCCTGCAGTCTTCCGGCCACACACAGGCGCTTTGAGACGTTTCGGTTCATGTAACATTTTAAATAAGACTCAACCTATCCTAAGAGTACCAGAGACCTGGGGAGCCTGGCTATGTATGATCTGTAGAGTACAAAGAGCACCGCTGACCGAGTTAATGCGCCAAAGGTCTGCAGCTCTTTTTGAAAGCCTGTGGGTTGCTTTGTGTTCTCGTCCAATATGAAACTCATTAAAAACAGACATGCACTGCATCAGAACACACACTTCAGATTCCACCAATGACCTTTCAGAGCTTGCCCGCCGATCGTAGATACACCGTTGCCATTTCAGAACAGAAAGTGCACTTGCGTCAGACAACATTTGATTTCACATGGACCTATTGTAGCTTGAGAATTATCCCTGTTCCAAATAAATAATTCAGCCTACATACTCCGATCCAGCAGCGTATTTCTATTTGTGTCTCCAAACTAATAATAAAAACAAACCACCAAATAGCAACCTTCGCCCTACTTCAACAAGAAGCAAACATCAATTGTCTTTTTCTGGAATTGGTTTTAATACTACTGAAAAGAGCAGAATGTCATGGGTTTATGAAAAAAAATGTATCTCCTGCTTCTGCTGATGATATTAGATGTATTGTTTTCTGAACCTGACGGTGTTCGGTTAAAAAAATCGCATTGGCTGATAAAGCCACATAAACTAATCTCCTCATAGGACGAAGCACATGAAATTAGTTTTGAGCAATGGATTCACTTTCGAAAGTAAAGAGTATTTTATTTGGTTGAAAAACACAAATGACCCAGATAGATCTAGGGCCGACGCACTTCTTCTCAGCAAAGGTAATCGGATCTCTGACCCCAAGCTGTGCCAATTTACACTGATGCATAACATGCGGATGCACAGAGAAATACTTGCAGATTTAGCACTGAAAAAGGTGTAACTTCAAACAAACTATGAGGTCTTCATTGTCAAAACTGCAAAACTGTGTTGCACTTCGACGTGCAAATTACTATTTCAATGCTGAGGTGCAACTGGTTTTTGAACGTCACAGTAAAGCAATCCGAGGTCCGCCAAAAAGATCAACTTCATAGACATATTTGGAACTGGTACTTATTTTGGTGCTTCTTACAGCAGGTACGTGCTTACCACCCTCTTAAGGCGCACTGCTTCAAATGATGCGCTGAGCAAAATTATTTTCTCTGACCATGTATATGTATGTGGTGTTTATATGACACACGCCTCTCTAAAGTGCTGCAGAACGCAGTGCAGGGTCAAAGACATACTTACAATCGAAAAGTGAGTGGAGAGGTAGCTGGGCTCGGAGAGTGGAGGATGAGTGTTAAGTCATTGAGATGCATTGATCTTTAAAGACCAAAGCAGGGGCAGCTTCCCTATTTGAGCGGGGGAGCATCGGGCCCATACAGAAAAGTTCCAGGCCAAGTCGAAAAATAAAACAGTAATAAAGTTTATTTATTACCATTTTATTTTTCAGCAACCTACCTGTACCAAACTGAGTGACAGGATGGGGCAGGTACAGTGCTGCTGAGTGGCAGCAGGGTGCTGTGCGCTAAAGTTTAAAATGTGCATGTCTCTTTGGCAGTAGCGGCTCGTGGTGGGAAACTAATTTTATTGCAAGTGCTGCATTGCTAAGTGTGATGCAGCGTGCACATCGAAATTCGTTTTATTAATTTGTTTGTATACTTACCTCTGTGCGGCCGTATTCCGCAGTTTACTACCCTCCACCCTTCCCCTTTCCGCCCCATGTCAGCGACCGGCAGCACTCCCACCATGGGCCACTGCTGCTCTTTGGCTGGCCATCTTCTGACAGCCAGTCAGATAGGCACAATTTAAATTGCTTTGACCTAACTGTCTTAGACAGCTGGATTAGAGAAAGTACAGGCCTCCGGTGCTCTTGGGAGCACTAGTGAGGCCACTCCCTCCAATCCTGGTGCTGCTCTTATGCTGGTGAGAGCAGCGCCAGGACTGGTAAGGGGAGTTGGTTGGGTCCCGCGTTGGAGCCTGTCTTGAGAGAAGACCGAAGGTGGAGGACATAACACAGGAAGGTAAGTAAGTTTTATTTATTTAATAATATGGTACCCACTCCACCAACCTCGGAACATGCCAGCTGCCACTGGATCTATGTCGTCAACTTTTAAGTTAGATTGCAGTTTGGACATCCTTATGGATACGGGAATGCCGTCCAATAGTCTGAATTCTCAAATAGAGGAGGCCACATTGATTGTTTTTTTTATTTTGTGCAGTTCTTCATCTCCATTCCATTGTGCCTTGACTGTGGGTGCTGAGAGCCAAAAGAGTTGTGAGAGTGAAGTGGTGCTGGAACAATTTTCAAACTGGGGTGCTGACCATTAATGTTACATTACTTAAGTCAAAGGGTTGTGAAAAGTTCAATTCACACAAAGAATGAGTGTAACAAAGACATTCAGCAAGAAAGTGTTAAGAGTTTAGTATGTAGCCGGTGCAGCATTTTGGAGCACATTGTCACAAATATGTAATTTACACAGTAAAAATGTCTTCTGTGGGTGCATTCTTGGATACAGTGAAAACGTTTTGCTGATAGTTTTTTTATTATTTGCATCCAAAGACAACATAATGTTTACTGAAGATTGAAGACAGTTGCTTCTTTGCATTTCCCCATCCTTACCCTTTATACTACCTTGTTAACTTTTGATAAAATTAAATAAAATAAAAGCTGTCAAAACAAACCATGCTAGAAAAAAACATCTCTTGTTAGAACCACCATCTACTCAAATAAAGAGCTAACTCTATGTTTTGTATGTGTGATTGGCTGTACCAGTGAGTGAGCGGTTGCCTTAGGGGCTACATGGGTGGCTGACTGTATCAGTGTGAGAGAGAGTCAGTAAGTGCATGAGTGTAGGTGTGTTATCATAAGCATTGATGAGTGCCTGGGTGTGTTAGTGTATGCATCAGTATGCGCCTCCTGTGTTCGCAAATGCATCAGTATATGCCTGGGTGTATTACTGGATGCATTAATGTTTGACTGGATTTGTCAGTGTCTGCATTGTATTTGTATGTCCCTGCGTGTGTCAGTGTATGCATCAGTGTAAGCTTGGGTGGGTTATTAGATATATTAACCACATGGCTGCTGGGCGTTTCCCCCCCCCCCTGTGCTGGAAATTGCCATTTTAGTGGCACCATGACGAGCTCAGCTCATCATCAGCACACGACACCCGTGGGTGATGACGAGCTGAGCTCGTCATCAGCATCGAAAGGGTTAATGTTTGGCTGTCTGTGTCAGAGTCTGTGCTGCTGTATGCCTGGGTTTGTCAGTGTTTCCATTGGTATGAACCTGGGTGTGTCTGTGTATGTGGCAGTGTATGCCTGGGTGTGCTATTGGATGCATTAATGTTCGCCTGAATGTGGCAGTGTCTGCTTTGCTGTATGTCTGGGTGTGTCAGTGTCTGCATTGGTAAGTCTCTGGGTGTCTCAGTGTATGTGTCTGTATATTCCTAGGTGCCATATTGTTTGCATTAGTGTTTATAATGGTGTGTCAGTGTCTTCATTGCTGTATGCCTGGGTGTGCAGTGTTTGCATTGGTAACTCTCAGGTTGGCTCAGTGTGTGCATTAGTGTGTTGCTGGTTGTGTTATTGTGTTGTGTTTTATCTAGGATCCCGATCAATATTGTGACCTCATGCCCCTATACGGCTATAATCAATACATATCCCTATAATGGCATAACGATCAGAGCCATATTTCAGTAGCTCGTCTCTGCAGCTCATGACAGTCCATGACACAGCAGAAGCCACTTTCTTAGATTCCTAGATAGCACACCGAGTTCTTTTGACATCTCAAACCCCCCAGCAACCTGGGAAAGCCCTGTTTGCTTTGTTTGGATTAGTAATAGAACTCCTGCGAGCACTGTAAGAACGACCAGTTCTTAGTGACATCTTTATTGACGTCTTATGTCCAAAAACTTACGTCAAACTCAGCACCTTTCAGGTATAAATATACCAACGTTGCCTTAAGCAAGCACACGGTGGTGGTGAATACTGGAGCAAAGGCGGATCAATTGTCTTACTTGATACTAACACCTATCGTAATGAGTGCTTAAAACAACTTGGCATGAGGAATGCTTATCTCCCCCTGGATCATGATCCCACTGATGAGTTAAAACGTACCATCAAAATGATGGTGGAAGAGGCATTCTCAGAAGGATGGGTTACACAAGCCGAAGCCTCCTACCTGTGCACGGAACACCCAAAAATGCCATATTTTTATACCTTACCCAAGGTCCACAAAGTACAACGACCACCCCCAGGACGTCCAATAATATCGGGCATAGGGTCGGCCCTGGAACCTTTGTCCACATTCGTGGATCACTTTCTAAGACCGATGGTGCAAGAAATGCCCACGTATCTTAAAGATACGACAGATCTACTAAGACTACTACCGGACATTGAATTCAATATGAACACCGACCTTTTGGTCTCTTTTGATGTTGAGGCACTTTACACCTCCATCCCTCAGGACGAGACTTTGGATGTCATTCACCAACTGCTAGACTCCAGGGATTTAAACAGCATCACACCAGTCCAGTTTGTAATGGCCTGCGCCACATTGGCTATGAAACAAAACTCCTTTCAATTTGAAGAGCAGATTTATTTACAAATATCTGGAACTAGCATGGGGAGCGTTGATGCTCCCAGTCTAGCGAATTTATATGTTCACTCGTTTGAACAAGAACATATATTTAATGACCTGAATCCCTATGTCGATAACCTGAGGACCTGCAAAAGGTATATCAATGACATTTCTGTTACATGGAGGGGCACAAAAGAGAAATGCCTTGAATTCCTAGGATGGCTTAACACCAGAAATACCTATCTGAAATTCACCATAGAGATAGGTCAACACGAACTCGCCTTCCTTGACTTAATGATCATTGCCAAACCAGAGGGTCTACATACAGAGCTCTATAGAAAACCCACCTCTAGGAACTCACTTTTACTATTTGACAGCCACCATCCGAAATCAATGAAAGAGAACCTTTCTTTTGGACAGTTTGTACGGGTCCAAAGAAACTGTTCCACAACTACAGCATATAAAAAACACTCTAGTGTTTTGAGCACTCAATTGGTTGCCCGCAAGTACCCCCCAGACTAGTTAAACAGTCTATGAAACGAGCTATGAACAACAACCGGCTAGCTCTGTTGGAACCAAGACCACCTAAGGCCCCATTGGAACGAATGACTTTTGTTCATACTTTTGGCACCTTATCCAATAGAATCCAGAGTGTGGTCAGGAAACATTGGCCAATTTTGAACTCGGGACGTCTGACTCTTTCACGTCCCTTCTTCTCCTTCAAAAGGGGCCCTAACCTGAGGGATAGACTGGTACATTCCAGACCACTTGAAGAGCAACCAAGAGCTGTCGGGTCACTATGGAACCTGCCTCCGGTCACTGGACATCATCCCTGTGGTAATTGTCAGGTTTGTGCACAGACAACCAAATCTGTCGAGATTGACATTGGTACATCAAGACCCTGGAAGCAAGTGAGGTTTACCAACTGCAACAGTGATCACTTGATCTACCTGATCACTTGCCCCTGTGGATACAAATATGTGGGCATGACCACACGGAAAGTCCGTATAAGAATATCAGAACATAAAAGTACCATTCGATGTGCAAGACAGGCCACAAAATTAACCACCCATTTTTTAGAAGCCAAGCACTGCTCTACGGAGTTCCGATGGACCATATTAGAACAACCCTTTATTCCTTCACACACAGCGAACGTGGCAAAGTACCTATTGGTTAAAGAACAAAAATGGGTACTGAAGCTTAACACACACCGGGAGGGTCTAAATGATGACATTCCGTGGTCCACTTTGTAAATGTCCTCACTCATCAGACGATTCAATTCTGTGATGTTTCTAACCGTGAATCTGCCGTTTTTTAGTTTTGTCATTCTATTTAAAAACTATGATTCTGTCAATGCAACCTGTTATCCTGGTTTACGATAAATATTACTTCCCGACTGAGCAATATGCCCATTTTTGCCCCTACAGAACGTCAGGTCTTAGTTAACATCGAGTCCGTGAGACGACCCATATATCCCTATGTAAAGTACTCAGGACATCACAAGATACGAATATAGAAACATCACACGTGGTTTTCTTACATACTCAGCTACATCGTTTGCGCTCCACATAACCTTTTGACAACAATCCAATACTTGTAACCTAGGCAACACCATTAAATAACACATCTTTTTGAGACCGGCAGCGTCACTTAACATCCCTATCTCATGTGACCTGTCCGCCTATTACGATTGATGTTCGAAAAAGGTGCTCCAATAGGAAAGGCTGATAGCAAACTAGCGCGTGAGGAGCCAATGGCATCGCTTAACCGCGTACACCACGTGACCCCGCTGCCAATGGGAGAACGCCTGATAAACAGTTCTGCTCCTGCCGTTCGGTACCTCCCCAGTCGGCTAGGACGCTGGCTACGGAGCACTGACGGACAGGTTAGAGGGGCTTTATGATTCAGGGGCATAGAATTTTCACCTTCGTTTTCACCATGCCCGCTGTTGTACGCTTGTTTCAAGGGGCGATAGCACCAACCTACGCCTCGTAAGATTTAGCCACTTAACGCTAACAAGCCGGATTACTATCTATCGGCTTGAGGTTTGCTTTCTTTCGGTCAATAAGAGGAGGAAAGTGTATGGAAGTTGTTTTTGCACACTATGTAAACATGTTTTTTACATGTTTTTTAGAGCGGTGCTTCACTATTCCCCTGAGCCACTGCCAGGTGGGGTGAGGCTATCCTACCTTACAGATTAAGGTAAGATATTTATAATGTTTGGATCGTAATATTTATTTCCAAATATAATAAAACTGACCCTCTGTCAAAAATAGAGCGTGTGTCAACATCAGTTAGATGTGACATAATTGTTGATCCATAGATCATGGACTAACATAGGAGTTCTAGGGGTGTTGATAGCCTTATCTGACACTCACTTTCTTTCCTTTACTCCACAGTGAACAACACTAACTGTAATGGCATTTGGATCTTACAGGTGACTTTTTGCACTTGTTCTCCTCACATTTCTTGTTGTCACTTTTTATTTTCTTCACTTCCGTGCAGTAGCACCAGTTTTATTTTCTTGGTCCTGATGAAAGCAAGGACGCAATAGTCCAACTTTGCTGGAACATTTTGACCTGACTTCACCTTAGATGGTCTACCTCACTTGACTGTATCAGGATAAACTTTTTAACCTTGGTATATCGAGCATCCATTGAATAAAGGTTGTTCTGTGCTCTCTAAACTAATTTTAGCACACTTTTTGTTTTCTTTGTTCTTCACTCACAGTTTCTTGCACTGCACACCCCAGTCCCATGATTTCTCTCCACTCTTCCCATTTGAGTGGTAGACCACACTGTAATTTGGCACAGCAAAGGAGACTTCTTAACCACCAGGTCTCCTTTTGACTGTAATACAAACATTCTCAGACGGGTGGTCCGGATAAATCCCAAATGATGAAGGGCGGATCCGAGTGGGGACTGATGGGTATTTTCCTCATCCACTTGAGATGTTTTGTGTACAACATGCTGTTCTCTAGTTAACCTAGGGACTGTTGACTGTTGGGTGGGTATCCAATACCTTTGAACTCTTCTCTTCATTGAAGACCCTCTGATACTTGTTGTAATTGTCGAATACTGGAGCAGAACAGCTGTCCCCTTGCAGAGAGCCCAGCAGATGCGAGAAACCCACGGACGCTGCCCCTCCTCCTTGACGCGCTGAGAAAGACGCTGTCTTTTCTCCTGCTGAGAAAATCCAGCTCCGGAGTTTCCAGCCTACCCTTGCGGGTGACTGGGATATCGGGTCCTGAGAGGAGATACCAGACCTCCTGCATTTTATTCCAGAGGTACAGTGCTGACTAAACACTTAGAAAGAATTCTTGAAACAAACTCTTGGCAAAACCAACTTAACTCAAACTGCTACTTACTTACTCCCTCCCATGTATTAGGCTTAGGTCAGGTACACCGGGGTAGGCGTAGTTAGAAGCACCAGTTAAGGTCATTAGCTAATATATATATGAATGTATATATTCTATTCATTTTACTATCTTATGGCTAAGAAACCATATCAATGCTTTTACAGTATTATTTCGTAATACTCCTTTTACTGTACACACTTTTCATAATAACAAGTTTTGCAATTGTGGCAATTCATTTCTCTTGCATGAGAAGGAAGACTGCTCAATAAACAATATCTTTTATTGAAAACGCCTGTCTCTCTATTCTCTGCATCCTGGTGAAAGTAAATCTGCACAACTGCTGAGTGAAATAGCTGTCTATTGTTTCACATGACTCTAGAGATTGATTCTTATTCTGAGGAGCAAAGTTGTCATGTCAATGCGGTTGTCGGAAGCTGAATCCCTTCTTGTCTGAAGCCTGGGTAGCTGATCACTTCCTATTCGGTCAAGAAAGTTTCCAGTGACCTCTGAGCTAGCTGGCGCAAACCTAAATTAAGTCTAACATAGTCAGTAGAGACCTAGAAGACCGCAGTCCTACGTCTACACTGCTGTTTATGTTATTCCAATGCGCTGGGCCTATAGGGAAAATAAGAACTACACTACAATTGGATACACTACTGTTTGGCTGGGTGTGTCAGTATCTGCATTGCTGTATGCCTGGGTGTGTCAGTGTCTGCATTGCTACATTTCTAGGTGTCTGTTAGACCTGGCATTATTGGCTTGAGTCTCCCTTCCATTTTTACGTATTGCCTCCCCTGTTTTGATATGTTTGTGCTGGTTATATGATTTGGGCACTCTGCCACTTCTTTTCAGTGCCACAGTGCAAGAGATCCCTATGTTAAATTGATGTATTAATTGGTGATTCCATGATTGGGTTATTTGATTTACTTGTCAGGACTTTCAAATCAAATTCTGCTGTTGGGCTTGCAGCACTGGTTGTGCCACCCACAGAAGCAGCTTGTAAAGCGTGTCTTAGGCCTGCCTTTGAAGGCATTTATGCAGTCTGTGACTGCCATGTAGACTTGGCCAAGTGCACCCACTTGCCAGTCCCTGAGCCTTCCCTTTGCTTCATATCAGACACCCCTATGGTAGGCCCAAGGGCAGGGAGCATTGTAAGTATAAGGTAGGACATGCTCTGGTGTGTGTAGCTTGTCCTAATAGTGAATTAGAGCGATTTTTGTTTTTCACTATTGCAAGGCTATCTGTTCTCCATAGGCAAGAATGGGCAGTTAGATTATTACATTCTGATAATCCTAACTGACTCAGGGAACATGGTAGACATTCAAATTCAGTATGCCTGAACTCAGAATGATAAAATACATAATTTAGTAAAGTTGGTTTTAACATTCTATGTTTGAAAATACCACTTTTAGAAAGTAGATATTTTCTTGCCTAATTGTCCAGGCCAGTTTGTGAGTGACAGGGCTGGGGGATTCCAGGAGAGAGGCCGGGGCAGCCCAGTGGTGAATTGAGAGATTTGCATCTAGATGGGAGGGAGGAGTTGCACCTGGGACCTGAATAGGGTTGTTCCTTCCCTCTACAATGCTGGCTCCACCTCCTGTGGTGTGTATGATGCCTCTGCCCTGCACTGTGAAAGGAGAGAAGGAATCATGTCAACAAAGTGCTCCAGGGCTGTGCCTTCCCTCCCCTGTGCTGGCTCCACCTCCTGTGGGGTGTCTGATGTCTCTGCCCTGTAGAGTGAAAGGAAGGAAGGAGTCATGTAAACAAAGTGCTCAGAAACTGGTTTAGACTAGGCAGAGGCCCCTCTGCCTTCAGATAACAAAGGATTTGGGGGTATAAATATTGGGACCCAGTCCCAAGAACTTTAGATCACTTCCGGGAACAAGAAACCTTTTGCCAAGGAGAAGAACCAAGGAAGCTGCAGGAGTTTGGACTGCCCCTCTGCTAGTGTGCTGTTTGCTGGGTTGGCCTGCAGTGGTTGCTTCATTGCCAATGAAAGGAGAAGGAACTTTCATTATCTACAGAATATTCTCCAAGGCCTTGAACTGTGCTTGCCTCCTGCTGACGTCTCAGGAACCAAATACCTCATCTCCAGCACCTCTCTGAATTTCCTTTCTGGGAATTCTACCTCCAGACATTTGTGTGTCGCTGGTAGCTGGAAGTGCGATGCATTGAGAGGAAGCATGTCGCCGCCACAGCTGAGATCGTGTGTGCCTGGCTGTGTTATTGGATGCATTAGCATTTTGCTGGCTCTGCCAGTGTCTGTATTTCTGTATGCCTGGGTGTGTGAGTGTCTGTATTGGTAAATCCCTGCATGTGTCAGTGTGTACATGGGTGTGTTATTGGAGGTGTTCATGTCTGGCTGGATGTGTCAGTGCCTGTAGCAGTGTGTAATTGGGTGAGTCACTGACTGTATCAATGTGTGTATCAGTAGAATGCATGTGGCTGGGTGTGAGTTGTTGTACTGATGTGTGCTTAGGTGTGTCAGTAACCATAGCAGTCTGTTCCTGGGTGTGCATCCTGAAAATCTAAAGATATGTAACAACAGTGCAAGAATTCATTTTTAAAGTACATTACCCAAATGCATGGTGACATTGATCTGCATAAAAAGAACAAAACAGCACTATTTATGAGTTTTACAATATTATAATTACAAAAGTGACTTACAATTTCAACATGGCATAAACACATACTTTTAAGAAATAAATAGACATTTCCAATACTGTAAAAGTATGTATTAATATAAATAAACATTTAATTTCCCATGTTCCACTGTTCTCAGCTTCTTTACTCATACACCATAAACAATGTACTTTTCAAGTCAAGCAGACATCATTGAACAGTGGGGAAATTATTAATTTACAAAAAAACAAATAAACAGAACACAACTAATTTAACATTTTACAAATATAGTTTTCTAATAAATCACTTCAAAAAAATGCATGTACACCTCTCCATCAGCCCTAAAAAAGTGATGTTAGACTGCACTTTACTATACCTTCTGGGAAAAAGATGGTAAAAGCTAAATATGTTTTATCAAGCTTTTGACTCAGCTCAATTAATTTTCTGTCACTTTTAATGCTTCATCAAAGATTCAACAAAAATGTATATCTCAAGGTGTCAAATACTGCATAGGCTCCGTCCTCTTTATTGAAGAAATATATATTTTTTAACTCATCTTCTTGTGCCCACTCATAGCTAACGCATTTTATTCATGAGGACTACTTCAGGGCTTTCCGATTTACTCTTGAAAACACAATTTAATGCAAGGGCGTTCGAGTATCTTATTAAAGGTGCCACACGTATCAGTCTTTCTTTTCCCTTTAACTGGAATGTTATCAGTTTTCATTTTTATTCCCTCCAGCTTTATAAGTTAGCAAGCTTCCATCCATAAATTAAAATATTCAGTGTATGATCAACTCCATTCCCAATGTTAGACAATCAGTTCAAGATGAATTAATCTTTCACTTCACCTCACATCAGGTCAGTTTCTCCTGAGGTTGAAAGCATGATGGTTCTGTTTTCAACAAACTCTCCCCGCTGGATTCACCACCTGGCAAAATATGTGCGGTGTTATTTTTGTGACATATTTGTAAACATCAACCTAGGCAATCGTAACTGCTTGTCTTAGACAGTAATTTAAGGGCAAAAGACCATTCCCGAAGATGAAATTACAGTTTTTATTGTCAACACATCAGTGAGTTATCAACAGACAAATAAAATCAGTGATTTAATAAACCAAGCGTTAAAAATAGTTCAAAGAACTATACATCAAATGTCAACATAAAAAACAATAAATATACAAAGGAAAAAGGGGAAAACCTAACAGGGTATAAAAGAGAAATATATGTGGCACAATAATAAATAATCGACGCGCGTTTCGGCGACCAGCGCCTTCTTTAGGAAAAGCCACTCGATTACCTAAACAATAAACAACATACACTTCAAGTTAAAATCAAGAAAAAAACATGTCATTCACCAAAAAATAATCATGGTCATATTTCATCTTTCAGATGTCGTTATGCTCAATTACAATGCAACATATGACATAAAAACTAATATATCAACATTTATGAAAATTGGTCAAGGGCCCATCTGTGGACAAGTGTAACTCATAAATACACATAAGTTCAAATTATGGATTTCTGTGCTCATTTAGAAAAGGAACCAGCCATTTGTCTGTTGATAACTCACGGATGTGTTGACAATAAAAACTGTAATTTCATCTTCGGGAATGGTGTTTTGCCCTTAAATTACTGTCTAAGACAAGCAGTTACGATTGCCTAGGTTGATGTTTATATATATGTATATTTCCCTGACCTAGAAGTTGAAATATATTTTTTGCTCTGGGGGTCCTTGTTTGATACACCGTTATTTTTGTGGCATACAGTTACCCAGCAGCACTGCAAAGAAAAATATTCATATGGTGCAAGATCCAATTGAAAGCAGTTAAAAGCAATTTATGAAAGAGTGCACTACTGAATTATGCATGAGAAACTAGGTACACCAGAATATTCCCTTTCTAGAGCACCCTTGGGTGAACATTCATCAGCTGCGGTCATCAGAATACTTCAACCTGGGAATATTTGAGTGAGATATTTACCCACTGTGTGAAATGCCACAAGTTTGTTACTGCACAAATGTCTTTTGTGGCTCCATTTTCCCTACTAGTGTATCTGTGTGAATGACTGAATAGATGTGTGAGTACATGTATAATTACCTGAATGGGTGTGTTTGTGACCCTAACATTAACTTAATAATGAATATATATTTATAACTTTACAAGTATATTTTTTTAACATATTACAATATAATCTAAGCCAAAAAATTAACAAACAAATATAACATAATGTATTTAACCCCTTCGATGCTCATGACGAGCTCAGCTCGTCATGAGGCACAGTGGAGCTGTGCTGATGATGAGCTGAGCTCGTCATGAACAATGGGTAAACATCAAAGGTCAGCACAGGAGAAAAATATCCCTAGCAGCCAAGGTGTTAAATATTTACAAATACAGAAACATACTGAAGTTGAACTTTACAAGAAAAAGTAGCACTATAGGAAAATAGGAGATATTAGTGTCCTGCTAATAACTTTGGCATGGTTTGACAAATCTTCACGGAATTTTCAAAACTAGCAGTCAAGATAGTTCCGCTGGTGTCTGGAAAGTTGTGGGGTGATTTGTGAAGCTGGTACAGAGAAAAACAGAGGGACCCAAAGTGTTTTTTCCCCATGCAATGTCCATGGGGATATTGCAAGTTTTAGACACCATTACAGCTCAAACCCTTGAATGGAGTTGCACCAAATTATTTTACAGTAGCTATCTACTATATTCAAAAGAGATTATGGGGATGTCATTGAACTGTATACCACAAATAACCTAAGAGAACTCAAAGAAGTGTCTGAAGAAAAGGTTCCCCAAGTTTCTTCTTCTCAGTCCATTTTGAAAATAAAGAAAAAGTATAACACTGTTATAAACACCTTCTTAAAAACAACAGCCCTTTTAATAAATATTTGAAAACTACCCAACAAAATCCTCCCAGTAGTAGGCACACAGTTTTTGACTTACACTGAATTAAAACCTGCACTCTTCTGGGGTTAGTTCATACTTACTGACAAAGACCTCCTTTATAGTGGGATATCTCAACCTCCCCACCTTTTCTAAAGCTAGCATGTTGTGCGTCCCATCACCATATGCTCTTACTTATGCTGCTCTAGTTAAAATCACTACGCAAACAAATGATGGATGGAATTCTGAATAAATCAATCATTTACCACCAGTCAAGAGATCTGGTTAAAATCACAGCATTCTTTTCATCTCTCAATTTTGTTACACCACTTCTAAATAGTCAGAATTCTTTTAACCCTTTTCATGCTTCCTGCGAAGAGGCCTCATTTATTTGTTTTTTTCAACGACTCAGTGGAGACTGTCATCAGTGATGTCATTTGAGATGTCGTCAGTGATGTCACTGACCAAGTAATGAATGATGTAATATGCGGTGGGTGATAAGAAGTGCATTGCGGGGGCCTAAGTTATAGTTAGCTCAGCTAACTATCACTGATTATTGCTGAATTTGTATGGTCTTGTACATATGAAAGTTGAGGATAACTATAACACCGTTGTAACTTTCGTTTTTTTCAGTATCTATATATATATATTTTCCTAAAAGGAAAAAAGAGCACACAATAGCTGAACACAAAGGGGTTCATCAAATGCCATGACTGCAAGGTGTGCCAAATGTCAAAACCTACAACTGAAATCAAGCTAGCAAATAATAAAAAATGGCAATTCAAAGAATTAATTTTGTGCAAAAGCCAATTTACGGTATATGTCATAGAATGTCCATGTCAATTGAAGTATGTTGGGAGCATAATTTGTGAACCCAAAAAGTGTATACTAGAACATGTTTGAGCAATATCTAATAAGGACAAAGCAAATGCAGTAGCAAAAAACCTGGAACAAGCACACATGAGCAATTGGAAACTTTTGAAATGTTATGGTACAGAAACAGTCCCACTGAATGAAAGAGGTGGAAATAGAGAAAAAAGTCTACACCAGAAAGAATCATGCCACATTATCAACCTCAGGACATTGACACTGAATGGCCTTAATCAAAGTGAGGAACTGTACAGGCATCTCTGAAAAAATAGGCAAAAAGAAGAACTACAAATAAGTATATAGAGTTCCGATTCACTCCTCATGACTTCTGATATTGAATGTTTATATGTGCCATCAAATAGATGAAATAAAACAATCTTGATAAGATAGGGTAGGTAGATACATACAGTAGCGCCATCCCACTAGAGGGAATTCCTTCTCTTCGCCGTAATCACTCAAATCATGGTGGACCCGACCTACAGGAGAACTGGACATTTTGTGGATTTTTAGAGACCTGCCACAGCTGAGTGATATAGATATAGCTTTGCTGGCAAAGGAGATATCAGAGGGAAAGATTAGGTCCCAATTGAAGAAGATGGCAAGAAATAAGGCTTCCGGACCCGACGGACACCCGATAGAGGTTTACAAGGACAGTGTTGAAGAAATTTTAGACCCATTACAGAAACTATTTAATAAAATATTCATTCAGGGAGAACGAATACCGTCTTCTTGGCTAGATGCCACAATTTCCTTAATAGCGAAACCAAATAAAGATCCTGAAAGAATAGAGTCGTATCGCCCCATCTCACTCTTAAATTCCGATTTAAAAATATATTCCGGTATCCTGGCAACCAGACTCGCTAAAGCCATAAAATCTATCATCCATTCAGACCAGAGGGGATTTATTCCTGGCCGCCAATTAAATGAACTTACCTTCCAAGTAATTGGTGCTATAGACTTTGCAATAGAGAAGAAGAAGCCGCTCGCCATTGTTGCAATAGATTCAGCCAAAGCGTTCGACCAAGTGAACTGGCCTTTTCTATGGAAAGCGATGGTGAAATTTGGCTTCCCAGAGATCTTTGTTAAAGGAGTTGAAACCTTATATAGGGGCACGAGAGCTAAGATCTTGGTAAACGGTGGTTTGTCCGACTGGTTGAACATTTGCAGAGGGACAAGGCAAGGATGCCCCTTGTCTCCACTCTTGTTCGATATATATATTGAGCCTTTTGTTTGTTCCCTAAGACAGGATCCAATAATTAAACCATTTAAAATAGGAGATTTAACAATTAAGACAGCTCTATACACAGATGATCTTCTTCTTTATACTTCAAATCGCTAGAAGCAATACCAAGATTATTTAAACTAGCTGAGGACTTTGGTACAGTATCTGGGTATAGTATCAACAGAGACCAAAACTGATATTATGTGCTGGAATAATCCTGTCCCTATCCCAGAAGCTAAATCCAAGATTAGATATTTGGGTATTCAACTTACTCAAAAACTGGAAGATACTCCCAAGACCAGCTGGGAAGTTGTAATAAAAGAGGTTAAAAAACTCCTGTCTAGATGGAACACCCTGCCTTTAAACATCTATGGCAGAGTGAATTTAATTAAAATGATAATCTTAACAAAGGTAACGTTTCTCTTTAACTCCATCCCCTTAGTATTTAATAAAAAAGATATTCTTAACTTGCAAGGTAGGATAGGCTCTTACATTTGGGCGACAAAATCTCCCAGGATAGCTTGGAAGAAGTTAAGGAGAGGATTAAAACTCGGTGGTTTGGCATTCCCAGATTTACTTCTTTATTGCTATGCCTTCCAATTCAAAAATGTTAGACTTTTAGCCAATAAGCAGGATTTTACTTCCCATGGTATACTCTTTCAGGCTATGCTACTAGACCTCCCACATAGTGCAGATTTCTTTTTGTTTAAGTTTGGAGACCAAAACTTTTTAAAAAAGGTTCGACTGAAGCTTCTGAAGGCAGCCCTAGATAATTGACTACAGATCTGTAAGATGTTAGGTATTCACTATTATCACTCACAAGCCCCAATTTGGGACTCCCCCGGCACCCCGGACTGTTTGATGGACCAATTAGCTCTTCCATTGAGGAGAGCCGGTCTCTCAAAATGGGGGGACCTTTGTGATGCCTCAACAGCATTAAATTGGGAAGTCCTAGTGAGTTTAACCCGGGACACTCTTACGAGATTTAAGTTTTATCAATTGTCGGCCTGGTGGGGAAGCCAAACTTGGAATATAGAAGATGAGAACCCCCTGTTAGATTTAATAAGTGGCAATACAGGAAGGAAAGGAGAGACTGCTCAATGGTATAAAATCTTGCTGGAAAGTAAGGATAATTTGGAAACAGATATTAGTAAATTATGGGACCCCTCCACGGTTCAGATCTCAGATAATTTAGTGGAACTTTGTGTAGACTCTTTTTCTATGTCTCAAAAAATTATTAAACCTTCAAATTTAAGAAGAAATCATTTATTTACAATGTACAGGGCTTATTGGACTCCAGCGAAACTTTCTAAGATGTCAGCAGTTCAATACTCTTGCCCCAGATGTAAGTCTCAAGAAGCTAGGACATACATATGTTTGTCGAATGTCCTGAAATATGTAACTTCTGGGGACAAGTGTGTGGTTTTTTGGAAGAGGTACTTTCATCTTCACTCATATGTACCCCTAGATTAGTTTTCTTCGGTCTCCCATCTGTTTATGATATTAATAGCAATATATCACAGTTTATTTCTTATGTAATAGTCATCGCTAGAAGAGAGATCTGTAAAGAGTGGAAGTCGGAACTCCCTCCAAAATTTGCAGACTGCCTTAAAAACATCATGGCGGTGAGTAGATTGGATACACTATGTGGGGGTGAGAAGTCTGTTAATTTGTGGTCGGCCTTGAATATATGGAGTGAGAAATAAACTAATAGTCCAATGATTATGCCAGAGGTCTTGTGGTCCTGTCCTTCCTAAGTAGCAAGTACCATCACGAGAGGAAGTTGGACGGGTAACAGCCCTACCTCTGGGCAATCTTCATTGGCTATCCACAAACACAAGGGTTGGACAGGAAGGTTTGTGTCAGTGGCCTGAAGAACGCCTATCTAGAGCAATCATCTACTGGTGGCATATATGAGGACAAAAAAAAAAAGAAAAAAAAAATCATGGTGGACCCAACGTGTATATAAATATTTTTTAAAGTCCTCTTGTGGATGTAAAAATATTGAATTATGATTGCACTGCAACAAAAATATTTTTTCACAATTATGATTTGTTTTCCCCAATCCCTAATTTTCACATCTATATAATTTTTGCACAAATCAAGCACTAAAATGTTACTATAGATTTGCATTGTTTTGATGGACTACAAATCCCAGAATTCTTAGAGTCGCCCAATAGACTTGAAAGGAAATGACATATTCTGGTTTGAAAAAAAAGTATTTGAACTATGAGGGTTTGGCTGCAAAGCATGATTGTGAACAAGGTCTTGTGTCAAGACCGAAACGCATTGATCTGTAGCTTTCACTAATAATGAGCTGAATATTTGAACAAAACAAAAACGAATTGATGGAAGTGTGGACTGCGACCCTGTTCCTTACTGAGAGAAGTTTGTTTGGTAATTAATGGTCTGGTTCAAACCATGAGGATCCCGCACTGGTCCTGAGCACCGAGAACCTGACTAAAGGAGCCAGCTGTGGTTAATTTTTCAAGTCGGATCGGTGCCCGTCGGCAGGACGGACAAAAAATACACTCGCTCATGCTGGATACAGTGAACACATCAGCCTTCAACCGGAGAGTCGCGGTAAGTAAGCATGGGCGAATTTTGGGAAACTCGCGTTCGCGAATTTTGCGGATTTGCGAACTCGCAATCCGCAAAATCCGCGAATTCGCGGATTTTTTTTTGTGTGTTCGCGCGTGTTTCTGCCAGTTCGCGAGGGTTTTTACAATTTCGCAATTTGCGAACTTACCTGTCGGGTCGCAAGTTTTGTGAACTTGTTGTTTCTACGTGTCCAGCCTGTTTGGGACACTCTTCTTCATCACTGCCACTCTCTGTCACCACTGCCACTCTCTGACTACTCATGCCACCCTCTGGCCCACCCATGCCACCCTCTGTTTCATCACCACACCCTCTGGTTGTCCAGTGTACATTATTTTCGGCAAAGCAAAGCACACCTTCCCTGCCTCAAGTGACCTGAATTAATTTGGGGCTGATTAATGTGTCACAGAATATTTTTTTAGCTGGCACCTGCTTCCTTAGTGCTTCCTGATTAGTGATCTTTTGCACTTGCTAAGTGCTTTCATTGTTGCAAAATTAGTTACAACACCTGCCCTGCCCCAACTGACAATAATGAATTAGGGGCTGATTAATGGATTTTAACTTCCAGCCCGGCTCCTGCTTGTCTCCCTTAGCTGTAATTCAGGACCTTTGTGGCATATGTGTAACTATTCTGAGGTTCAGAGCAGGGTCACATAATAGTTGCAACTGGCAACTGAACTCTGGAGGGGCCCCTCAGGAAGCACTACAGGAAATGGCTACTAATGATGAGCCTGAACTTTTGAATCTGGTAAGTAGTTTCAGTTTTGCTAAGATCGTATTTCTGCAATTTAGCACTTACTCGCGGGGTGCGAAGTTGTACTGGCAAGCCGCGAACTCACGCGAACAGTGCGAGCAAGCCATAAAATCCGCTGCTCGCGGATTTGCGGATTTTGCGGGAGATTCGCGGATCTCGCGGATTGCGAATTTACCGAAAATCCGCAAAATCCGCGAGCGAAACGGATTTTCCGCCCATGCTTAGCGGTAAGTCTGTAAACTGCTTGCACAAGCATTTGTAATCTCATATCTTACGCGGGTGCAAGCGCGAAGCTGGATATACTACAAGCCACCAGAAACTGATCAGTGAAGCACCGCAATGTGAGTTTCAATAGAAACAAGCGGTTAGGAAATTAAAGTGGATACTTTGGTTCAGGTAAACTTGAACGCAAAGACGCAATTGAAAAAAACGCTTTGAAATAAACCTAAGGCTAAGCAATAAAGTGTTGCCAGGTTTTTGGAAAATAAGCTCATAATAATACCGAAAGTGAAAGCTTACAAATATGGAAAAACGAGAAGCCAAGAGGAGTGAATTCATGAGAACAATGTTTGAAAAAGGCAGTGATGTGGAAAATGAAACCCAAATAAAAACCACTGGGGAAAACCGGTACAAAAAGTAAATTGAGAATGTGGGAGAAATTGAGCAGGGAGGAAAAAAGCAAATCGTGGGAGTTAATTACATTAAAAACGTACCTGGAGGTTCAGACAGCACCCCGAGACTTGATAATACTGCTAATGCCGAGCAATCAGGATTCAACAAATGACCTGCTGCAAGAATGGGGAGAATTTATTTTAAATTAGGCTTAATGGATATATTGATCAAACACATTTAAATAAGCCTAAATAAAATCAAGGAACAGCTACAAGAGACATAGAAAGAGATACAAACACTCAATCTAACATCGGATATGACCAAATTCAAAGAGGAATTGAAGGGTCAAATTAAGAAACATGAAGAAACTGTAAGAAAGAAATCACAAACTAAAATTCATGCGACATGAAAAATAATTATACAGAGGGATGTATCTTTACATTTGCCCGGAAATTTGATGTATTTAAACAACAGGACAGAACGATGAGTGCAACAGGAATCACCAGCAGCTTTTCCTCACTCACATCAATGGATGCAAGTGAGGATGAGCTAGAAACATTAACAAACCCAACTAAATTGACTTTTTTAGGGATATGCGCCTCGTACTAAAACAGAGGCAATGGGAGCAAAGCCGAATGAGTCCATAGTACCAAAGAGGCAGGGGAAGAGGACTAACTTGGACACAAAGAAACCAAAGAGAAGAGGCAAGAGAACTAAACAAGACATCAGAGAAGATTGGGGCCCAAACAAGGAGTATGCGGCAGAGGCAAAACCATTAAACTCAATGGATGAATCACAAGTGGCCAATCTATCCCATCGAAAAATAACTAATGCTGAAATTTCTCTACTGAAACGGGGTATAAACTTTTGCCCAACACAACAGATGGATGTTAGACAGCTCAGAATTAATTTTTACAAATACGTTAGAAAAATCAAACTTGTAAAGATTTTTCATGAAAATCAGGAAACATGGACAAAAACCAAAGTGATAACAAATATAGTATCAAACCTGAGGGCAAAAGACTCTGAAAGCTTTGTTATCTTACTCAATTTAAATATCAAAAATGAGGATAAAAATATATCTCTACAAGCGGCATGTACCCAACTGGGAGCAGGTTTGAGTGAGAAAAAAACAAATCCAAATTCTACCCTGAACTGATACCGGGGAACAAGGTAGATGTATTCCAGGAAGCAGTAGTTCAGGATATATACAAAATGAAAAAAGCTAAGTACATGGCCAATCTGACAAAGGCAGAAAGGATAGCACTGGAATGCCTCACACAAGACAATAAAAATTGAAATCAAAGTTGCGGACAAAGGAGGCAACATGGTGGTTTGGGACCGGAGTGCCTATGTCATAGAAGCACATCACCAATTGAAAGATGTGGAATATAATGAAAGACTAAAATGTAATCCAACTGTAGACATCAAAAGACACTTGGATAAAAAATTATCATCATGGGCTTCTAACAATTTAATTGATGAAGATGAGGTTAAGTACCTCACGGTCCAATTCCCCATGACAGCGACAATTTGCTACCTCCCAAAGATGCATAAAGACTCTAAAAAGCCACCAGGAAGACCAATTCTATCTGCAAAAGTTTCATTGCTAGAACCTATAGCTAACTATATCGACTTCTTCTTAGCACCATATGTTTCCAAATTAAACTCCTACATAAAGGGCACAACAAACTTATTGAGGAATTTGCAAAACACTCTGTTGGGACTTGGGTGGACGTTCTATTGTTGTTATGTGCTGGGATTCCACTGTAGAATGGGAGCTCTGGTTCGGCAGTTGCTGCCTGGACCTGGAGGACGTCGGATACAATAGACTCATCTCTTGCTTCCAGCATTGTGTCTTCCTTTCATTGGCGACGGGTTGGTCTGGCGACTCCAGCTCTTTCCTCCAGTGCTCCTGTGGTGTGCCCGATCATTTCCTGTGTCCTGGAGCTGCTTGAATGCTCATTGCCTCAATCAGACTTCGTCAGGCGTTGTTGTTGGTTCCCCTCCTTGGCGCACCGTGTCTGGACTTCCTTCCTGACGACTGGGTCTGCTGTGTGCCATTTGTCTTGGCTAACGTCGTCGAAAGTCAGAGTAAGCTTCATGTCACTAACAGTGAACCTCCTCGCGCCTTTCCTATGCGCGTTATGTTGCTTTGCAACTCATCTCCCCATTAACAGTGCCCTGCTGAATGGCCACGCCACGCGTCTACGTATTGATCTCCTTGGCAACTCGCTTTGTCTAGTCTGTGATGCGCACACTTTTGATTGAGACATCGCTTTTAATGTAATCAGCGCATCCTGAATTGGTGATGCGCACTCCTTTCAAAATTGCAATTGTGCATCACTAACCATTGCTAAGCGCTACAACTTGCATCCACTCAGCAATGTGCACACGCTAATTTATGTACATTTTCACTCGTATCAACGCGCAGCTGCAACTCGGTGATGCGCACACCCCTTATGTTCTTATTCAACCTTGTCTCCAGTGCACAACTGTTGTTAAATTACATTTTGGTGTTTATTGCAGTTTGATCTGTAAAGTGCATTTCCTCATTGACATGCATACATTCATGGAGCACTTGTGAATTCTTCCTGTTCGTTGAATGTATTTGTTTTACATTTTATTGAGTCTTACACAAGTAGTTGCATCAAAGCCTGTATTATGTTGAGAAATCCACACGAAGCAGGATGTAGGGAAACTGATTTATTCAGTAAGTACAGCAGTAAACTCCACCCTATGCGCGATGCCTCCGTCCAGCAGTATACTCCAACGGTGAGTGAACACACGTTACGAGTAGCCATCCAAACGGACACATCGCACGAGGGTGTCACATTGAATAATACCATGACACGCGGCCACCATACACGTGGTCCTACATTTAAAACATAACATTAAAAGAACTAGCTATTCGCGCGACACACCGCTCAAATAGCGCGAGACGAGTGATCCACTTAAAGTGACCACTACATCACCTTCCCCCTTATAACAACGGAGAGAAACAGAATTAAACATTAGAGACAAAAGCCATGAACTCAAGAGTACTTGAATGCTGTGCACAACGTTAATACCTTACAAAATCATTAAATTTGCTGGGTACTCTGATGGCTCTTCCATGGGAAGAAATTACTCTTGAAGGAGGAGTAATAACGGGAGAACCACCATGACTGGTGGATGGTTGTCCCAGGTTATCAACACAGTTATCTACTTTAACAGGGTCCATCAACCAATGACACCAGTCTAACTCCTCTTGGGGGTCTTTCCTGAAATTCTTAATAATGCTTGCTTGATGGGGGGAAACTTTCACCAAATGGCGTTTGTTCCACCAGCCTTTATTGTCGACAAAAGCTGCCCCCTTGCGGACTTTGAGCACCCTAAGAGGACGAAAAAATTTAGATTCTCCCTTTTTACCCCTGACTGGTTTTTTGATCAAAACCCAGTCATTGGTGAAAATATCTATGGATGGAGGATTATGTTTAGAATCAAATTTCTTTTTCATGAGCGTTTGATTCTTAATTACATTCTTCCGGACAGTATCTAGGTTAATGTCTTTATTTCCCGATAGTTTCTGAAGCCAAGAAGGGAATAATTTAGAGTGTGAATCTCTGCTCCTTAACAAAACAAAAGGGGAAACTCCTGTGGTACAGTGGGGAGATGTATTGTAGTGCCAAACCTTCTCCTTAATGAAATTAACTACGTTTGCTCCGCAAGCTAGTGCTGTTTGAACACCCTCCTTAATCACCTTGTTCCCTCTCTCCACCAAGCCATTAGAAGATGGAGAATATAAGGCGACTTTTAGCTGTTTAATGTCCAGATTACTTAAAAATTCTACCATTTTTTCAGAAACAAAATGGGTGCCATTATCACTCACGAGTACTTTAGGGGAACCCTCAATATTGAAAACCTTTTTCAAAAATGAGATAGTTGAATTAGAATCAGGTGCCTTAACGAATTCATGGTACATCCACTTGGAATAGTAATCGACCAGTAAAATGACGTATTTACAATCTTGGTCAAGAATGGAATAAGGCCCTGAAAAATCAATGCCAACTTTTTCCCACGCTCTCTGAGGAAATTCAGTTGGCGATAAAGGTACTTTGGATGTGTGCCAATGTTTATCAGAAACTAAACATTCGGGACAGGAGTCAATTAATCTCTTGACTTGGGTGTCTAAGGAAGGCCACCAGTAATGTTCTTTAATCCTCATAATGGTCTTAGTAATCCCAAGGTGTCCTTTATGAGCTTCATTTATAATCAGAGACCGTAGTTTGAAAGGGGGAACAAATTTGTCGCCTCTGCGAACAATGTTATTTTCTATAGAAAGCTCATCAGCTATCTGAACAAATCTACGTAAATCGCCCTCTAAACACCTGGGTTCAGGCCACTTATGAGTTGAATAATGTATGACTTTTTGAAGTACAGGGTCATTGAGCCCAGCATTTGTCCAATCAACTTCTGACAATACTGAAGGAAACTCCTCTACAGCATCTACTAAAGAGACACACTCAATATCTTCAGGGGCTAAGTCATCATCATCGTCTTTAATCATGGACAGTCTTGAAAGGCAGTCAGCCCTGAAGTTTTTGCCACCACTAATGTGTTTGACCTCAAAATGAAATTCTTGTAGCTTACTTACTAGTCTCATCAATCTAGCTGACATACAGGAAGAATCCACTCTATCAAAGATGTAAACCAGAGGTTTGTGGTCAGTGACAAGTTCGAACTTTCTCCCCCAAATGTATGTTCTGAACTTATGGACAGCCCACACACAAGCTAATGCCTCCCTTTCGGTTGTGCTATATCTTGTCTCAAAAGGTTTAAGTGAGCGGGAGGCAAAAGCAACTGTTTGTTCATTCCCTCCAACTTTCTGTGTTAAAACTGCGCCCAGACCGGACATACTAGCGTCCACAGTTATGGAAGAAAGACAATCATCCCTAAATGCGTGGAGAGCTTTGGCAGACACAATTAGTTTCTTAACATCATTAAAAACTTTATCTAAATCAGGAGACCAGGTAAAACTGCAGCCCTTTCTTAACAAACTCCGTAGGGGTTCTACCAACTCAGAATAAGCAGGGACAAATCTAGCGTAGTACTCGGCTAGCCCAAGAAAGGATCTAAGAGCGTCCTTGTCCGGTGGGGGTTTGGCATCTTCTATTGCTCTAACCACAGAGAATTTTGGTTTAATCCCCTCTCTAGATATAGTATGCCCTAAATAATCAAGTTCTTTTACTGCAAATTTGCATTTGTCACCACGGACAGTCATTTTTTTAGACATCAAGATGGTGAGAACTCGTCTCAAAATTGTGTTATGCTCTTCTAAAGACTTAGCAAATATTAATATATCATCAAGGTAAGCTTGTACCCCGGATACTTCCTTGAATAGTGTATCCATAAGTTTCTGGAAGACGCTTCCAGCTGAAGCTAGGCCGAAAGGGAGTCGTAAGAACTTAAATGCACCAAAGGGTGTAATAAAAGTGGTTAATTCTTGTGACTCTTTTGAGAGGGGTACTTGATGGTAAGCTGACTTTAAGTCAATTAGAGAGAACCACTTAGCTCCACCAAGATTAGCTAGTAATTCGTGAATTTTCGGCAGGGGGTGACAATCAACAATAATATTTTTGTTTAGGCCGCGTAAATCGGCACAGAGCCTAATCTCGCCAGTCTTTTTGCGAGCGACTACAATAGGGGCGACCCATTGTGAGGAATCAACTGGTTTAATAATTCCTTGAACACACAGATCTTTCAGAGACTTATCCAATTCTGCACGTACACTCAAAGGGACTGATCTGACTTTATGAGCTATAGGTTGGGCTCCTGGAATAAGTCTTATTTTATGTTCAAAACCATCAACGCTGCCAACATTGTCGCTGAATACAGGTTTAAACTCTTCCATTAAAAGTTTCACATCAAAAGGTTGCTCAATAGACATGCAGTCAATTCTAGAAATTGGTAACTCCCCAACCTTAACTGGATTGTCATCGCCAGGAACTAAGTACAGACCCATACGAGCTAGGTCTTTCCAGCCAACTATGTTTTTACCTTTTTCTACTACATAGATTTTGGTAATCGTTTCTCTGCCCAGACATTGTACTAGACCCTCAAAGTAACCAATCATGTTGATGTCTTTTTCCCCTAACGCTTTAGGGTTAACATCTGGCTTACATAACTTCACTTCTCTTTTCCACAAATCATAAAAGGTTGAATCCCTTAGAAGAGTAAAAGGCGAGCCGGAATCCGCCATGACTTGTAAAGAGACATTGTCAATAATAGCAGAACACAAAGGACCTTTTATATCATCCACTAGTCCATTGTCATCTAACGTAACAACAATATTAGAAAAAGCATCAGAGCATTCATCATATACATTGGACTCAATATAATTGACAGAAGGACTTTTCTTCGCATTTCTGCATACCCCTTGAAAATGACCTATCTTCTTACAGGAAACACAGCGTCTGTTCATAGCAGGGCATCCCTGAAAATTACCTAAATGATTCTTCGAACCACATCTGTAACAAATAGGTGTTTGTTTCTTTTGACTAAATTTAGGATTTCTGTTTCTAACAACATTCACTGAGCATACATCATTGTTCGGGTTGGACTCAGGAGAACTAATTACATTAATACTACCTTTAGATGCCTCTGACATGACTTTGCTGGTAATTGCGGAACGTTCAATACTTAGAGACAATTCAATTACTTCATTAAGAGAAGGGTTCTTACAACCTAAAATTCTCTCTTTAATCTTCCTAGATGAACAATTAAAAACGAATTGGTCTCTGATGTAATTGTCACAAAGGGGACCAAATTCACATGTTGTGGCCAGAACTCTGAGAGCTGAAATGTATTCTTCAACCTTTTCACCCTCATTATGTTTCCTAGAATAAAAATTATGTCTTTCTAACATAATATTCGGTTCTTCAGCAAATTGTTTTTTTAACCTGGCTACAGCCTCAATGTATATATTCCAATTGCGATCACCACTTTGGCCAGCAGGGGGAGGTATAGGAGGTATACTTTTAAAAATACGTTGAGCTGCTTGGCCCAAACAACCAAAAAGGATGGCAAATTTACGTTCAGGAGAAAATTCAACCGCATCAATAGCAACAATGTGATTTTCAAATAATGAAAACCACTCTTTCCAAATTATCTCTGGGCTTCCTGGCTTATTCAGAAAATGAGGAGGTTGTGTGATATTTTGTAAATGAAGATTAGCCATACTGAAAACAGCTTCACAGTACAAATTTAACTTAGTAAGAAACAGTTAATAAAGTGTGCACATCACTGTGTGCTGTAAAAGTAAGTGCAAAAATGAGGCAGTTAATTTAAAGCTTGCGCATCGCTGTAGAAATGTAAGAGGCAGATAATTTAAAGTGTGTGCCTCGCTGTAGTAAATGAAAGATGATATGGTTAGTAAATGTAAAATGAGGCAGTTACTTTAAAGCGTGCGCATCGCTGTAGAAGTGCGCTGTATAAAACAAAATGTTACCATGACCTCCGAGTAAATAGTTCAAGCGTGCGCATCGCTGAAGAAGTGCGCTGTATAAAACAAAATGTTACCATGACCTCCGAGTAAATAGTTCAAGCGTGCGCATCGCTGAAGAAATGTGCTGAGAACGAATACTTCCGTGACAGTCTCAAAATGATGCGCTGCACCGTGAACTCTGTTTTAGATCAACCCTCCACTCAGAACTGCCGCTTGAACGCCAACAACCAATGGAAATGAGCGAAGGCGGTGCTCCGTGAAGTAGGAGGCAAGTTAATAAACGGCTTCAGAGATTGGTGTGCCGGTAACCAAGACGAGTTGGAGGTCTCAACGACAGTAGCCAATCTCCGTGTAGAAAAGTTAAAAGCCAATAATTGGATGTTCAATCCTGACGCTTAAGACAGTCACGCATAACAATTGGCGTACCTTGGAAACAGCTCAACAGGTCGATGAAGGATTCGCTGACCAGATGAGGGGGTTGAATCCAAATATTCAGAAACGAGGTAAAATGTTGCGTGGGTATGGCGTGGAGTTTAGTTCCCGATCGTCGCCAAATATTATGTTGAGAAATCCACACGAAGCAGGATGTAGGGAAACTGATTTATTCAGTAAGTACAGCAGTAAACTCCACCCTATGCGCGATGCCTCCGTCCAGCAGTATACTCCAACGGTGAGTGAACACACGTTACGAGTAGCCATCCAAACGGACACATCGCACGAGGGTGTCACATTGAATAATAACATGACACGCGGCCACCATACACGTGGTCCTACATTTAAAACATAACATTAAAAGAACTAGCTATTCGCGCGACACACCGCGCGAATAGCGCGAGACGAGTGATCCACTTAAAGTGACCACTACAGCCTGTTTGGTGTAATTTTACATTAGTGTGGGCAGCAACTCACTCACGCATGAACATAGAATGTGTTATTGTTCCTCCTCCATTTATACAGTCTGCAGGTACGCCACCTGTTCAGTGGGAGCAATGGAAGGACACTTATGACGCTTACATAGAGGCAATTGACGGTAATACCTTCACTTCAAAAAAAGAAAAAAGTTTTTTTAGTACATAATCTTGGTTCTGAAGGCAGAAATGTTTTGAAAACATTACCTCTCGAAGTAGTAAGCACTCATGTAAGTGGTGGGGATGACGGTGATTCTCTACTTGTTGATGAGCATGCTTCACTTGTAAAAATTCTTGATAAAAGATTTTGCCCCAAAAGGAACGTTGTTCTTGAACGTCATTAATTTCTCCAACGTGCATAAACTTCTGGGGAATCCATAGACGATGTTGTAGCTGCTCTTAGGACTCTGGCACTTACCTGCAATTATAGAGAATTCAGGGATGAGATCATTTGGGATCAACTAATCAAGAGGACTTCCAACAAGAAAATTAAAGAAAAATTACTCGCCTCCGATGATCCTGACTTATAAACTGCTCTCACACTGGCTAGAAGTATTGAACATTCACAGTTTTGCGTAAAAGAGATGACTAGCACTTCTTCCTCTTCTGGTGAGGTAAAACTGTTGAATTCTAAATCTGTTTCCAAACCTAAAGATTCCTTCGCCACTGTTCCCCGTCTCCCTACACCTCACCCCATCAAAGCAAAGCCTGGACAAAATGAAGTCATGTGTTTCCGTTGTGGCAGCAAGTCTCATTTAGGCAATGCCAAATTTTGTTTTGCCCTTAACCAAACTTGTTACAAATGTGGAAAAACGGGGCACTATTCAAGAATGGGCAAAGTTGTTGTAGCCAAAAAGAGTTCTATGCCACCTGTGAAAGCCATCGTTGAAGATTCTGATGAAGAAAATGTTGATCTACTCATGTTGTCACCTACACCATCTAACAGTGATGGAGTGGTGGAACTCTCTTACTTGGGTAGATTCTGCAAAAGGAAATCTTTGTGTATCATCTCCGTCAAGGGAACAAATCTCAGTTTTCTAGCCAACTCAGGTTTACCTTTTACTCTCATCAATACCACAGATTTCAACAAGATTGCCAACACTCAATTAGAACAATCTAACAACAAAATCTTTGCTTATGGGGGCAAAAGGGTAGTGGTTTTGGGTAAATTCACTGCGTGTTTGACCTTCGATACTGATCATGCCACTGGGACTGTATTTGTGGCTAAGGATGGTGCAAACCTGTTAGGATGAGATGAGCAAGGTGCTCTGAATATAATCCTTGATCCCAATCATCCTGATATGGTAGTGTCTCGCAGCAAACTGAGTCAGTTCTATAAAAACTGCCTCTTTGTTACATGTCTTCTGCCCACACCATAAGTCATACTTCTGATGTTACGTGGGTGCAAATGTTTCTTGAAATCTTCAATGGTGAACTTGGGAAACTTAGAGGTTTTCAGCACCGTATTTTACCCAAGGATGGTGCTAGAGCTATTGCACACAAAGTACTTAAGGTACCTTTAAGTTCACGCCTTGAACTTAAGAAAGAACTAGAAGGTTTCTCTACTGCTGGGGTCACTGAACCAATTGAGGGTTCCGAATGGCTCGCCCTCATTGTTTTGGCACGAAAATCTGACAAATGTCTCAGAATGTGTGTTGATCTGAGAGACCTTAATGCTAACATCTGGATTGATCGCTAACCACTTCCAAACATTAATGAGATGTTGGCCACTCTTGAAGGTGCTAAATTGAGTTGTGCAAGGAGTCTAGACTCTTGACATCTTTTGTCACTCCAGAGGGTGCTTTTCGATACATACGCATGCCATTCAGCCTTGCCTTTACCTCTGCTGTATTTCAGAGGTTGATGAACAATCTTTTCAAGGACATCACTGCTGTAGTTTTTTTCCATGACGATATTCTCATTTATGGGAATATTGAGTCTGAACATAATGAAAGGGTTAAGCACATCTTGAGTATCATCAGAGCTAGGGGTTTAACTTTAAATGCGGACAATTGTAAGTTTCTCAAAGATGGCGTTTATTATTTAGGTCATCACATATCTCACAAGGGGATAGAGCCCAAACTCAAAATAATTGAAGCCATCCAGAATGCACCTACACCCCTGAACAAAAACCAACTTCGTTCTTATCTTAGGCTGGTGGAATACTATGCCAAATTTGTAAGTAATTTTTCCACCAAAACAGCTTCTATGCGGAATTTACTTTAAAAAAATGCTAAATTTGTTTGGGATGATGACAGTTATAATAATTTCGAAGCTATCAAACTGAAAATTGTACATGATCGCCACCTCAAACCCTTTAATATCAATGATTTGTGTATTGTTTCCACAGATGTTAGTAATGTTGGTTTGGGGGTTGTTCTCCTTCAAAAAAGGAGCGTTGGCCGTGAGGAAACTATAGCCTTTGCTTCAAGAACTTTGAGAGATGCCGAAAGTACTTATTCTACCATCAAAAATGAAGCTCTGGGTTTGTGGTGTTCAACATTTCAGGAACTTTGTATGGGGAAATTAATTCATCTTAAGAACCAGCCACAAACCTTTGGTTGATTTGTTTACAACCAGGGGTGGTGGGAAAGCTATACCACGTATCGCCAAATGGCAATTAAGGCTGCAAGAATTTTGTTATCGACTGGAATATGTGGCTGGTGAAAAAAAATTATGTTGCCGATTGTTTGTCGAGGTTGCCCCTTCCTAGTCGAGATGATGCCTTTAGTTGTGATGATTTGGAAGTAGAATGTGCGGTATGCCATTGGAGAATATGGTGGGTTGTGCTCTTTCTGAGCAAGAATGGTTGGATGATGTTGCTGAGGATGCTGATGTCATGAAGGTCATTGACCTTTTGGCTGGAGTGTGGCCCTGTGACAATGACTGCCCTACTGAACTTATGCCTTATAAGAGGATTAAGGACAATTTATCTGTTATTGATGGTGTGCTAAGTAGAGGTGGGTTGTTAGTAGTACCTCTCCCCATCCGGTAAAGGGTCCTGAAACTGGCTCACAAAGGCCATCGAGGGATTTGTGCCATGAAGCGCAGAGTGAGACAGGATTTTTGGTGGCCAGCTCTTGACAAAGATGTTGAGCATTTTGTCCGTGACTGATGTGCATGTTTCATAAGTGACAAATCTCAGGTAACCTTTCCCTCCCCTATAGAACCCATTACAGTAAAGAATTCTCCATGGTCCAAATTGGCGTTTGACATTGATGGTCTTTTTGGTCTTATTGGCTGTTCTCCCAAATATGCACTTGTTCTGATTGATTACATGTCCAAATGGCCAGAAGTCAGATTTGTTGACTGTGTCAACTCCAATTCTGTAATAAAGTTTTTGCAAGACGTTTTTCTCAGGGAAGGTTTCTCAGAAGAACTGGTGTCGGACAATGGTACCCAATTAAGTTCCCTGGAGATGCAAGAGTTTTTGAAGGATGCAGGTGTGAAACACATCTTCACATCTCTTTATCACCCCCGCAGTAATGGTTTAGTTGAGCGCTTTAACCGTGTTGTTAAAGAACACCTGCAACTAGCCCTAGTGAATGGCTCGCATTGACAGAGTGCTGTCAGCGATATGCTGTGGGCAGTGAGAACTACTCCTCATGTTAGCACTGGTGTTGCCCTGTTTACTTTGTTGAGAGGTAGGGTGGCTGGCTCAAAACTCAACAAGGAATGGATGTCTAGGAGAGTTGTGAATGCTAGAGATTTGTCAGGGGTGACTGATGTCAGATCAGCTGTCCAAGCCCAGTATGATACTAGACCTCCTTTACATTGTCCGATCAACATCATAGTGAGGGATTGGGTGAAGATTAGGAAACCGAGGGGCATATTACCAAGCAATAGCGATAATAATCGCTATTGCTTGGTTAGAGACAAAAACGTATCGCCTACCTGCGGTGATTTTTATCGCAGATAAACCTTGCGAAAAGTCAGTGATATTCAGGCATTACCGAGCTAATGCTCTTAGCCATGTTATCCACCTCCCATTGGATAACATGGCTAAGAACTGCTCAGGGCAGGTGTTAGCTTTTGGAGATATTCGCACTTAGCGGAATATCTCCAAAAGTTGGTAATAGGAGATAGCGATGTTAGCAACTGTTTCCAGTCACTAACATCTTGGCACGCCCACTTTGCATGTCATTAGTGATACATTTCTCTGACATGCAAAGTGGGGCCCAAGATGGTCGCTATCTCCTACTAGCTGTCGCTAACTGGTGTTAGCGACAGCTACGTAATAGGGAGATAATTTTATCTCCGCTTTCTTGGCTTTTAAAGCCAAAAAAGCGGAGATAAACCCCCTTGATAATATGCCCCTAGGTTTCTTTGTAAGGGAAAGTCCCGGTTCTCAGTGTCCAAGAGGGAGACTGCTGTGAGAGACTTTGTGGTGGTATTGGAAGATGGCAGGGTCTGGAACCAGTCTAACATTTCTATTGCGCCCAAGTCCATGGTTGACTCTGTCAATAAGAAGTTCGGCATTCATTATTTCCCATCTGTTTGGAAGAGGGGGGGTGTCCGCAATGATCACGTTTCCCTAAGAAGTGCTTCTACTAGATTGAAGTTTGTTCCTGCCAGATATTGGGATTATAAAATGTTGTAACCTGTTTTTTTCCCATTTTTGTTATTCTTTTCATCATTTCCGCTATGCTGATTTTCTGCTCGGTTGTTGTTCTTTTTTTTTATTTTTGGGAAGGAAAAGGGTGTGTTGGGACTTGGGTGGATGTTTTATTGCTGTTATGTGCTGGGATTCCACTTTAGAATGGGAGCTCTGGTTCGGCAGTTGCCGCCTGGACCTGGAGGACGTTGGATGCAATAAACTCACCTCTTGCTTCCAGCGTTGTGTCTTCCTTTCACACTCCCTGGCAAGAAACATATCATCTTGTTACAATGAATGTCATAGCCCTTTACACCAACATTGAAAATGAAATGGACATGAAGGCTTTTAAATTTTTCCGATAAGAAAGAAACGTACACTATAGTGATCATAATAAGATGCTGCTGGAATTAATATCAATTTGTCTTATGCAAAACATCTTTGTCTTTTGTGAAGAAATTTTCCGCCAAAATAATTGAACGGCAATGGTATTTTCCTTTAGCCCAAGCTATGCCTGTCTAGCGATTTGATGGTGGGAAAAAAAGAAGTGGCTTAGCATCTGAACATGACCAATATGCGAACAAAATTGACGACTTACTAATTATTTGAGACAGTTCGAAAGCCGAGGATTACTTTAAAATTTTAACCACAACCACCACAATTCTCAAGTTCACCGATGAGATAAGCAATGAGAGAGTAACTTTCATGGACACCAAAATATACATTAAAAACGGCCAGATTGAGACAAAACTTCATCGAAAAACAACAGCCACAAATGCAACATTGGAAGCAACAAGCTTCCATCAGTCCCTCCCTCATCGTGAGCATACCTTATGGAGAATTTTTAAGGATTCGTAGAATCTGTACCGAAGAAGACATTGCGATTGCCTCCTCTCTGATTCAGGTTTTACTTCTTCAATTATAAAATATGATAGCTTACTGGGGTCTGAGAAATGATTAGATTCAAAATGACGAACTATGGGATACTGTTGGTCCTGTTTGCTTATCGCAGACAACAGTATCCCATAGCTCGTCATTTTGAATCTAATCATTTCTCAGACCCCAGTAAGCTATCATATTTTATAATTGAACAAGTAAACCTGAATCAGAGAGGAGACAATCGCATCTTGAAATTGAGGCAGAAAGAATCTAGATATATAGTTGGGCTTTGTACACGTCACCCGAATTGACATAATATGGATGAAGAATTAAGTGTACATTTACAAGATGAATGAAATAATAATTGATTAATTTCTGCTGACAAATGATCTTTTCTTCTAACAATGTGTAATCTTGATTTCTTCTTTCTCTTCTATCTAACAGTAAGAAAGGGAGGGAGGAGGCCTCAGATCTGCAGCACCTGTACCCTAATCCTTTCACTGTGGTTATCTTCTACCCTCAAACCATCTATGAAAGTATTTGGATTTTAACTGTTTTTCTTATTTAGTCATAAGAGCACTTTTTTGATTCACTAGATGTACTATTGTTGATGGGATTGAGAAGCCTAACACTAGTTTCGTTCTAACGCGAGTGCATTTCGGGGAATATCTGAGAGGTCATTCAGAGTATACTCACTAACCAGAGTATAATATTGTCACGTATATTGTGATGTCTATGTTTTTATGATTGTCTACGTCGGGTTTATGGTGTAATAAACCTTACTATACGGACTAATTTCGTGAGCTGTGGTTCTTTGCCCGAGCGCTGGTTTGGAACGCCGTTTTGGATGAATATATGTATATATATATCAGTATACCAAAACAAGGGCAGATGTTTTTCAATTTATACGTAAACTGAAATTGCAGAAATTCCATAAATTACAATCGGCAAGCAAATCAAGAATGAAACCCAGAGATGACCAAGCTGGAACCACTATGAATTTGGCAGCTAGTGATTATAAACTATTAACATCGGTTCAAGGTATAATTAATACGCATAATAGCACACAAAACGACATGGAGTCACAAAATGAACAAGTCTCACAGGCATTCCCAATCCTCAATACCCAACAAGTGAGGAGTTTGGCAAACAAAAAGCCAGAAACCCCTTTCAAAAAGAAATCCAAGTTTGTGCCCATCACGACTAAAGATTCAATAGATGTTTTCAATGATGCAGTGGTCGCTCAAGTTAAAAAATTACATACTAAAATACAAATGACGAAAAGGAGAAGATCTAAAGAACAAATCCAATATGACCTTTTGCTGGAAAAACTGAAGAAGGAAAATAATGTGGTGATAAGAAATTCGGACAAAGGGGGAAACATTGTGTTATGGCCCCTTTCACAATATCTAACTAAAGCAAACAACCAGCTCAGCGATACACAGTGTTACCACCACAGCTCTCCCATCAAATATAAACAGATGCAGGATGAATTATGTAGTAAACTACTGGCATGGAAAAGTCTGGGTCTCCTAAATATGGAAGAATTTAAATTCCTAAAAAAAGAACATCCACGTACGCCAGTGATTTACTTCATACCGAAAATACATAAAAATAAGAGATACCTCCAGGACGACCGATCATCGCGGCCTGCGATGGTCCACTTGAAAACTTGTCCCAATACATAGACTTCTTCCTGCAAGAACATGTATGCAAATTAGAGTCTTATATAAAAGACACTAGAGACTTTTTGTCCAAAATTGCAAAGGTTAAATGGGAGAAAGGATACCATCTTATAACCCTTGATGTCTCCTCATTATATACATGTATTAGGAACATAGATGGAGTGAGAGCTGTTGAATACTTTCTAGCTAAAAGACCGATCGAATTTACAATGCATAACAAAATGCTTATTGATATGTTATCATTTTGTTTGGAACATAATTTTTTCCTTTTCAACAAGCAAATGTACCGTCAAGTTCAGGGTGTTGCCATGGGGGCCAGCTTCTCCCCCCGTTACGCCTGTTTATTTATGGGCTGGTGGGAGGAGCTGGTCCTCAGGGGGCAGTATCAGGGCACCTGCAGGGACAACATTGTATCATGGTTACGGTACATTGATGATTTGATAATAGTATGGAAAGGCAGTAAAGAGGATGCACAGACATTCATTGATAGCATAAATACCAACAATGTAAACTTATGCTTTACATCAGACATAAGTAACAGTCAGGTCTCCTTCCTAGATGTGTTAGTCAAAATTGACAAAGACAATATTAAGACCACTTTGTTTAGAAAGGAAACTGCAGGGAACACCTTGCTACATGCAAGTAGTGCACATCCGAGTCACCTCATCCACAGCATCCCCTATGGGGAAATGCTGCGGCTTCGTAGAATATGTAGCGATGAAGGAGAATTGAAAAAACATCAACAGGAAAGCAAATGTAGATTTCTGGATAGAGGCTACAGTGCTAAAACACTTGATGCGGCAATTGTTAAGTCTAGATTAAAATCGAGGGAAGAACTCTTGGGCAATACGGAGGCCCCTACAACGGAAAGCACAGGTAAAATACAAACATCTGAGGAAACACCTAGATTAATTATGACTTACAATCGTCAGCATAGGGAATTGCGTAAATTAATTCAGCGCAATTGGCATTTAGTCAAAGAGGACCCTGTTATTGGTAACAATCTCCCTAACTATCCGGCAATAACATACAGAAAGGCTACCTCAATGGGGGATGTCTTGGTAAAAAGTAGTCCAGAATACAGGGAAACACGGGTTGGTCCCTAGCACGCAAATGTTTCTATAAATGCCCTAGTTGTAAGGCTTGCACATACGGAGTAAATAAAACTTCATATGTGACAGCCTTCAGTTCAAAACCACACAGCGGTGCTAGGGGTGCAAACAGTGCTAGGGGTGAGAGCTGTGCTAGGGGTGAGAGCAGTGCTAGATGTATGAGTCATGCTTGGGGTGTAGGCAGTGCTAGGGGAGAGAGCGGTGCTACGTGTGTGGGTGGTGCTAGGGGATGAGCGGTGCTAGGGGTTTGAACAGCGCAAGGGGTGAGAGCGGTACTAGGGATGATAGGGGTACGAGCAATGCTGGGGTTCTGGGGTGACCAGTGCCAGTGGTGTGAGCTGTTCTAGAAAAGGAAAGCGTGCTAGGGATGAAATGGGGCCACATTCATGGTCATGGTGCTAAGAACAGAAAATGTGCTATGGTTAAGATGAGTACCAGGGATGAGAGTTGCGTTGAAGACGGGAAATGTGCTATGGTTACGAGGAGTACCAGGGATGAGAGGTGTGCTGAGGACGGGAAGGCCTCTCTGGTTGAGAAAAGTACCAGGGATGGGCAATGTGCTAGAGGCAGGAAGCCCACTCAGGTTAACAGGAGTACCAGGGATGAGAGGTGTGCTATGGATGGAAAGGCTGTTCTGGTTAAGAGGAGAACCAGGGAAGAGCAGTGTTATAAAGACAGGAATGTCACTCTGGCTGAGAGGAGTACCATGGATGGGCAGTGACAGAAGGACGGGGTGGCACCCTGGTTAAGAGGAGTTCCAGGGAGTGCTAAGGACTGAAAAGGTGCTCTGGTTAAGAAGGGTACCAGAGATGATCAGGGAGCTGGAATCAACAGGAATGCAGGGGGCAGGGGTTCCTAGAGAGGGGCCAGGGATTGGCAGTGTGAAAGGCTGGCAAGGCAGGTAGAGATACAGGTGTCAAGGTTCCATGGGTGATGTGTTATAGAAGTGAGCTATGGGAGGGGCAGTGTGGAAGGCAGGGGTGCCAGAGATAGCTGCTGTGCAACAGGGACACTGATGGCAGAAGGTACCTCACTGGACTTCTAAGAGGACCGTTTCTGTGGCAGAAAAGTCTAGAGGTGCAAAGGGTGCTAGAGCTGGGGAGGGTCTCAGGGATGACCAAGGGACCAGGGTGACGAGGGAGGCATGGGTGGGGAGGGTGATACATCCTGAAGGGTTCCAGTGCTGGAAGAGTTGAGGACTGAGAACGGTGATGGGTTAGGAAGGTTCTAGGGTAAGGATAATGAGGGTCACAGGTAGAAAGGCTAAAGGGGGCATGGTTGGTGTCGGTCATGCCCTTAGATTGGTGACAGTGGCCACATAACCCCCTTGGGCACAGTGGGCCCTTAGGGTCGGGTGTCAAGAAGTGTGGTGGTGACCGTGGTGTATAAATTCCTCCCAAAAACAGTGGCTACACAACTTCCTCCATACACGCAATATCTGCCAGAGGTTCTCCACCAGAAGTATTGCCTGGATGGATGATGTTACAACCTTTAGCTACATCAAGCCCTTACTATGCAGAGGGAAACAGACCTACAAAATAAAGGGCAGATGCTTTATTTTTGGTCTACTGTATCTTACAGCAGTTTTTTTAAGACCCTCCCCCAGCCTTTTCAGTGCCCCAGGCAACACTCAATGGAACTTGCAAAGAAGTGCCTTATCCCCGACTTTGCTGAGTCAATACCCCGCACCTCATCCACAGCAGAAATCTGCTACCCTCTTACCTGGCTCTGAACTAAAAAGCTCTGGTCTCCTTGTCGTTTACATTTCCCTCTACTAAAAAATGTTGGCATCTAATGGCCCTTTACATTGCACCCTGTCCAGTACATGAAAATGCACTTAACTTTTGGATTCTGCACCGAATCACTGATTTAATCTACCCGACTCCTGTAGTGTGTGACAGCCGAGCTCAGATCTAATGCTGATGTCCCTGACACTGTGCCCGGGGCTTTGATCTAGTGTCATCTTAGAAAGTACTGGACCCAGGGTCTGACCCTAATGTCCCACTACTGTGTCTGGTGCCCAGCACTCGCACATGTTGCCCTGTACTGCTAGCTCAGATCCCTGGTCCGTTACCTCCCATTACACATACCTCTGGGATCTCCATGCCCCTTACCACACTCACTGTTCTCAGAGCTCTGACCTACCCCTCCCTTACTACACTTACTGTACTGAGAGCACTGACCTACTGCTCCCTTACCACATTCAATGTACTCAGAGCACAGACCTACCGCTCCCTTACTACACAAACTATATTCAGAGCTCAGACCGACTGCTCCCTTACCAAACACACTGTACTGTACTCAGAGCTCGGACCCACCACTCTCTTACCACACACGGAACTGTACTCAGAGCTCGGACACACTGCTCCCTTACGACATTCACTGTACTCAGAACTCGGACACACTGCTCCCTTACCACACTCACTGTATTCAGTGCTCGGGCTCACTGCTCCCTTACCACACTCACTGTACTCAGAGCTAGGACCCACCACTCCCCTACCACACACAGAACTGTACTCAGAGCTCAGACACACTGCTCCCTTACCACACTCACTGTACTCAGAGCTCGGACACACTGCTCCCTTACCACACTCACTGTGCTCAGAGCTCAGACCCACCGCTCCCTTACCACACACTGAACTGTACTCAGAGCTCGGACACACTGCTCCCTTACCACACTCACTGTACTCAGAGCTCGGACACACTGCTCCCTTACCACAGTCACTGTACTCAGAGCTCGGGCCCACCGCTCCCTTATCACACACTGAACTGTACTCAGAGCTCGGACACACTGCTCCCACCCCACTCACTGTACTCAGAGCTCAGACACACTGCTCCCTTACCACACTCACTGTACTCAGGGCTTAGGCACACTGCTCCCTTACCACACTCACTGTACTCAGAGCTAGGACCCACCCCTGCCTTACCACACACTAAACTGTACTCAGAGCTCTGACCCACCGTTCCCTTACCACACTCACTGGACTCAGAGCTCGGACCTACCGCTCCCTTACCACACACACTTACTCAGAGTTCAGACCTACTGCTCCCTTCCCACACACACTGTACTCAGTGCTCAGACTCACTGCTCCCTTACCACACACTCTTACTCAGAAGCTCAAACCCACCACTCCTTTACCATACACACTGTACTGTACTTAGAGCTCAGACCCAACACTCCCTTACTACAAAAACTGTACTCAGTTTGGGCCCACTGCTCCCTTACCACACACACAGTGTACTGTACTGAAAGCTCAGACCCACCACTCCCTTACTTCACAAACTGTGCTCAGAGTTTGGACCCACCTCTCACTTACCATACACACACACAAACTGCACTGTACTGTACTCAAAGCTCGGACCCACCACTCCCTTACCACACACACTGAACTGTACTCAGAGCTCAGACCCCGTGCTCCCTTACCACACTGACTGTACTCAGAGCTTGGGCACCCCGCTCCCTTACCACACTCACTGTACCCAGAGCTTGGACCTACCACTCCCTTACCACACAAACTATATTCAGAGCTCAGACCTACTGCTCCCTTACCACACACACTTACTCAGAGCTCGGACCTACCATTCCCTTACCACACACACACTGTACTCAGTGATCGAACCCACCGCTCCCTTACCACACACACTTACTCCGAGCTCAAACCCACCACTCTCTTACCATACACACTGTACTGTACATAGAGCTCGGACCCACGGCCCTCTTACTAAACAAACTATGGTTTCTGAGACATATGATACTTAAAACGGATAAAATATATACAATACATATAATGATAAAATTTGACTAACCGTACTCAACTGGTGCTTCTAAAATACGCCTACCCCGGTGTACCTAACCTAAGCCTACTACGTGGGAAGGAGTAAGTGAGCTGTTGTTTAGCTTAAGTTAGTTTTGCCAAGAATCTGAATCAAGAATTCTCTAAGGATCTAATCAGCTCCGTACCTTGGTTTTAGAATGAAGGTGGTCTTGTATCTCTTACTCAGGACTCGATCTCCCAGCAACCCGCAAGGGTGACTGGAAACACTGGAGCTGGATTTCTCGGCAGGAGAAAAGACAGCGTCTCTCTCAGTGGTTCAAATGGGAGGGTCGGCTTCCTTCGGCACTCGCATCAGCTGGGCTTTGGGTAAGTAGATAGCCGCTCTGCTCCAAACCACTGTGTGTTGCTTAAGTCAAATGCTGGTATATTTATACCTGGAAGGTGCCGAGTTTGACGTAAGGTTGGACATAAGACGTCACTAAGAACTGTCACTCAGAACTGGCAGGTCTATCAAGGCTCTCAGGAGTTCTAGAACAAATCAAAACAAAAGCAGGGGGAATTCCCGGGCTGCTGGAGGTTTGGTTTGTTTAAAGAACGCGTTGTACTTTCTAGGAGTCTAGGGAAGTAGCCTTGCCGTATTTGGACTGCATTGGCTATGACTAAATATGGATATGATTCTTATGCCTTTATAAGGATATGATTTGTTATAACCACATAAGGGCATGAATTGGGAATATTTAATTAGGGTCCTAGATGCGTTCACAACAGGCCTTTACCATACTTTGTACCCATAGTACTGACTTGGCGTCCCTTACTATACCCAGTACATGGAGACCTGCTCTGGTAGGCCCTTACGATACTCTGTACCCACAATACTGACCTGGCATCCCTTACTATACCCTGTACATGGAGAACATGGGCACCATGCAGGGTATGGGGTTGCACAGGCTTGGCGCCTTCTTGGACTCGGGCTCCGTGCCCGGCCTTTGTTCGTGGAAGGCGGCTAGCCGGTGCTCTGCACTCTTTGCCATGATCCTGTCGATGGAAAATGCCACGGTCTTGGGAGTGCCGGTGCCCAGGCTCCTACACTCTGTGCCGGGGACAGGAGGGTACCAGAATGGGCTACAGGGACGCCGAGCTTTCCATCCTCGCAGGGACTTGTTACTTGGTCACTGCGAACTAGTATGCATTCCGGGGTAGCCGGTGCATGCACCACTTCACCGAGCACCTAGCCCACGCTGTGCCAGCCATTTACATTCAAATGAAGATAACCAAGAACAATGCCACCGGGGGGCCCAATTAGTGCTCATTAAGTGGCGCACACAAAGTAGCAGACATGCTCGACCTTGTTAGGGAGCGCTCAACAATCTGCACGCAATTGCCCAGCTCCTCATACGGGGACGGTGGCTGGGGGGGCTCGGGAGCCCTGTTCCCTATTCAGTGCGGAACCAAGAGCGAAGCCTCATCGTGGCCAGCTACCATTTGGTCAAAAACTGCGGATCGTGTTGAACCTTCATACCGCATTCAAAGCAAGAAAGCATCCAAGTCCGCATTGCCAGGACTGTCCACCCTGGACACACAGATAGTCCTTATCCCCTATGAGCCTTGGTGCCACCAGCGTTACCATACGCACTACTTCCAGGAGCATCACCGCCTGGGCTCCTCAACCCCTTCAGAACACACCATGTTCTCGTACACCCTGAGGCCCCACTTATCCCCTTAGGAGTATATATTGTTAAACCAGGCAATCATACTGTTAAGTCCTGAAGATGATCCCGTTTTAATTTGAGCACGGGATCGAAACTCAACTCCTTTTAGTAGACATACTGTTGACCATTGTACATTGTTGTCTGTATGTGCTACTCTGGGAAACACTGTTCATCTTGATTCTAAACAGTGCCCAGACCGCTCATTCCTTTTTGCCTGAAGAACCTTTCCTTTCATTTTTCATTTCCTTTTCTCTCTATTCTTACCTCTCCGGTACAGGACTGTGCTTTACTGCAAGAATTGTTTGTTGCTAAATGTATTTAAACTCTCAAACACTTGAATTGATTTATAATAAATTCCCTGTCCGGCTGGGCAAGGAAAATATATAGTTGCCAATTGTGGTCTATATGATACTAGTTTGTCACTCCATTTTGCTGAGGACCGTTGTTTTTCTTAATGGCTTAAAAATACAGCCACACTTATAGCATGAATGTTCATACAATTTCATCACAAGCCATCAATAAAGCAACCATTGTGAATAAATCAACATTGTGGTCAAATACAGGCACAAAGGATGATCGTTGACGTTTTGACCTCACAGGTTCTAGGTGGCATTGTGACCTTAGGACGGGGTCTTCTTCAGGACAAAGGGGGAAAGAGGAGAGCGGCCGGGAACTGTGATTGACAGTTTTCACGGTCAAGGACTACATGATATCAATGGGCCCATGGGCTCCAGATGTGAGAAGAGACAAATCAATTGAGTCTTGAATTCCCCGAATTGGCAATCAGGAAAATCTAAAAGTCTAAAAGTAAGGGTGCCGCCGGGAACAGGTCGGCAAATGACGTGATTGAGCTCCTAAACGAGGTATTCGTGAAGAGTTAGGGGAGCGGGTTCCACCGGCACTCGGTCAGTAAACACCCTGTTCTGGCAGCGACCAAACTGTTAGCTCCTTTTAAAAGTGCGTTGATGCGTTGATATATATATATATATATATATATATATATATATATATATATATATATATATATATATATATATATATATATATATATATATATATATATATATATATATATATATATATATATATATATATATATACATTACCTACTGGCCGTCACCAGTAGGTACTTATAGTTAGGATTGGCTACCATAGGAAATCTGCAACATTCTATTGGGAATAACTCTGGCGCCGGTTGGGGAATTTGTGTGTAACTTTCCAAAATTTTGCCCAGCTCCGCTCCGCTCCTTTCCTGGAAGTTTCGGCGGAATTTGTGAAGTGGGGGCTGAGAAAAAAGGAGGGTCCCAAGACATGGTTTCCCCATGTTAATTTCCATAGGACGGTCTGACAAGTCTACAACCCGAACCGCTGAACGGAATTACGGCAAACTTGGCAAAATTTTAGGGACTGGTACGCAGATGTGCCTTTGCTATATTTGGTGGAAATTGCTCCAGTGGTATTTTTGAAAATTAACTTCAAAAGCACATATATATCTATATGCGCGCTTCGAGCGCTTCGAGCGCTTACAGGTACGCGTACCGGGGAGCGCACCCGGCGTGCTACAGGAGTGCGCGAGCGGAAAGCTGATTGGCTCTCGGGTGTCTGGCAACATTCTAAACAGTCCGGAGAGTCCGCCATCTTGTGTCTCGGTAGAATCGAGACACAAGAGGTGAAAAAGAAAGGGGAAATAATTAAAAGGGGGCAGAGTAGACACCCCCTGACCCCCTAGGTTTTCTGAGGGGGGCCTAGAAGGACCCTGAAGGGCAAAGAAACTTTTTTTTTGTCTAAATTTTCGCGGGGTAAGCGCTAGGTGTGTTCCCGTGTACACTCTCCGGTACGTGCATCCTGAGCGCAACACGGGGAAAACAGTGTAAAAAAATAGAGTAAAAAAATAATGTAGAGTGTTTAGAGGTAAGTTAGCTCTGAAAAGAGATGTTGTGTTATGTTGGTGTTTTTTGTACCTACAAGTAAGTACCAATGCAGAGTCTTATATTCAAGAGGAAAACTCTATTCCCCTCATCTGTAAAATGCACACCATCTCTCCTGTAAATGTCTTGCATGTTGTAACGCAAGTTGTTGTGGTAAATGGAACCCTTAGCATAGTCTCTGAGGAAAGCAGAAACAGATTTATTTACATGTTTCCTTGCTTTTTCAATCTGTGGACAAAATTGGTTGGACCAGTTCCATTTTTTGGAAAAAGTGATATCAATTGCCCAAAGATGTCTTTTAAAAGTATTTCCAGACCTACCCCAGTCAAAGTGCCTAAGTCATTTCCACCACAGTGCACATTTATGAGGTCAGGGTGTGGTAAATGCATAAAGGATTTTACCAATGGTATCAATTGGTGACTCCTCAATCCTCTCTGTCCAATAGATACAATGTTCACATTTGGTAAATCCAGATTGTAAATACCTCTATTAGCTGCGTATTTTTGACTCCAGTGGACATAGCTATGACCAACCAACCAGACTTTTTGCATGTTGGAGGTAGATGTGCTTCTAGTCAGATGAGTTGTGGAAATGAAATGGCAGTTTGATTATGAAAAAAAGTGTATGAGAATCAGTGCAGATGAATAACCAGAAATGATTGGAGCTTTCTTAAAAATCTCCACTGAAAATTAGGGTGCATGCTTTTTTTTGTAAGAAGTCATTTCAATGGTTGAGAAAAAGTCATTTAAACAAACATTGCATTTAATTAGCTAGTAGATTGAGAGGTCAAACAGCCTTGATGGATTTTTTTGCAACATAGTATGATGAACTTGTGAACTGAGGTTCCGTGACGATTTGAACCCGTGTTTTCAACATTGTCGTAAATACATAATTTTGGTATCAGTGAACCGCAAATGATCCATTTAGCATATCCTGGTGTTTTCGCTATACTACGAGCAAGAGCACTCCTGTTATGAACACATTTCTGATCTACCCATGGCATCCATCTTAGATTACGGCAGCCATTTTGTATTTCTTGCCCTCACATAGTCAATGGACACGCAGTGACCTCTTTCACCTAAAGGACACGTAAGCTTTAGCCGGAGATTCACCTTGCTAGTGACACGTGCACCTTAGGACAGAACACGCCATGGCTGCATGACTCGACAGAAGTTGCCTCCTCTGCCTGAGGCCATTCCTGCTATACTGGTTCTCGTGTTCGTTGGCCGGATTATGATTAGGCGGCCGAAGCTGGTAGCCTTGCCCATTTACGACCCACAAACATCTCTTATCCTGCTTTTCTATCTTCTGCACCTGGCTCTGCTCCTTTCCTTCTGGGCCTTTATTAGGGGGAGGTAACGAAATTTACGATGAGGCGGTCCGGCTCTTGAATGAAAAGTTGACATGGGATTATGATGGAACAGTGGGAACCCCTCGTTCGTAATGTTTTGACATCAGATATTGTTGACGATTCCTGTGCAATGCCAAATATTTAGGACACAAAGGTTTAGGAATGTACTAACATGTAAAGAATTTGCCCAAAGCCTAATATTTAGTATATAAGGAGCAACCCTCTTTGTACAAATTGAACAGGCTCCTAGATACTGCCTGTGTGTAGTTTCTGTGACTTCTGTGTCCCTGCAGTAATAAACCTTAGGTCTTTGACGCCACCATCGAGAAGCCCGTGTTTCTGTTTATTTGTGCACCGAGACAGGTAGAACTCCGGGGTCTTCGGGTGTTATCCCTGACACCTCTGGATGGAACCAAAAAGTCCAGAACTCCAATTGGCGCCCAACGTGGGGCGACGTCATTCGGTACCGGTCCAAAAGCCTGAAGAGTTCGAGAAGCTTCATGTGAAGATTCCTGAGGGAGGCACCCCACTTCATCGATCCCGGCATATCGCAAAAGTGGCCCGACGTTCTCTTCCACGAGGGTTCCCGTTTGGACGGCTGCAGTGGTCCGTTGCCTTGACCGTCGCCCTGTCTTGGACCCGTGGTGCAGTCCTTAGTACGGCGAGACGTGACGGGTTTCTCCTTGGTGACGTCTTCAGTGCCTCAGTTAAGTATTAAGTGGTTGCTAGTTGGTTACTTCGTAAGGGTTGTTCCTGTTTGGATAAAATCCTTTTTAGTTCTTGGTTTGGTTTGGTTCGTAAGATTATCACTGGTTGTTCTAGTTACGATAATCATTTGGTTTAGTTTGGGTATCGATACATTTGTTCGCTTTGGTAGGCCTAAGTTCTTGGTTCAAGTGCGCACCTTTGTTTGTGTTTTTTTTCTGTTCTTTGTTCCGGATTATAAAATGGTAAGTCGGAAAAATTGTTTGTTGTCATGTTTTGGTTGCAACAGTGATTCCCTGTTGGAGGACTCATGTCTGGTTCCTCCGATTGGAACTCCTCTTTATGATCTGTATTGTAAGTTTGGAGTGGGTCCTATATCTTATAATGAGGTGTGGGTCCGATATACGGAGAAAGACGGTGTCCTTAGTTGGCCACTGCATGGTAGTTTTGAACCCAAAGTTCTTGATAATTTAGAAATGAAATTGTTTAAGAAGAAAGCCCGGCCGGCAATGTTTGATTCTCTCCGTTATTGGCGAAAAGAATCTAAACAGAGAGAAATTAAAAAGTTGAAGAAAGAACAGAAAGAGCAAGAGTTGACTTTAGAACAGTCTGCTAAGCAGATGCAACTCAACGAGTCTGAGAAAACAATGGAGGTGGCCAATAGAGAGCGTAATTTAGCAATAGACAAGTGCTATCCTGCCTTGCCATCGAGTACAGTTAAGATAGTAGAGGACTCCGAAAACGATCCTCTGTTGTCTTACTTGTTACGGTCACCCCCACCGTATGCACAGGGTGCTACGGCTCCACCTTTACCGGTTGCTGGACAGCCTGGTATTCCTGCTCCTGCTCCCCTGAATCAAGCTCCTGTACCTCCTGTGGTCAATGTTAATGTTCCTTTGGCACCCCCTCTTCCAGGGTTGTCGGCCTCTTTACCTATACCTGTATCGCTTGCACCCGTTGTTTCACAAGCTACTTTGCCAGCTACTTCTACTGCTCCTGTTTTATCTGTTCCAACTGCTACTTTACTTACTGTTTCTGCTAGCATCATGACTCCGCTTTCTGTTCGTCGGAGAATCACTGATTCTGTCTCTAATATTCTATCTCCCTTCTATAAAACTTTAATTAAGACTCCTGCCTCTGACTCTGTGCAGAGACGTAGTCAGCTTCCCAGTACTGAAGAACGGGGAATATTAGATTCCACAGCTCTTAGATGGATTTCGAAAAGTGGAAGATATAGTACTAGAGATGTATTAGATACATTTATGCAATGGAATGAACCGACACAACGATATGTGTTCGACGAAATGTGCTCCCTTTTGCGTGAGGAATTGGAAGAGGATGACAATGAATCAAATCTAGAAGAATTAATTAATGTTCAGAAAGAATTTGCTGCAGGTATGATAGTTGGTCAAAATATAAAAGAAGCGATGGAACTGATTTTAAGTTATAGGAATGATCCATCCCTTCGTTCACCGAGGGAGCTAGAAAAACGTAGTACGAAGCAGAATCGCCAATATCCAATGAGGGAGCTTCCTCCAATTTGGCGCGAAGCTGTGCAAGCAGATGCGGTTCGTGGTATTGCTGCCGCTCCGGCCCAATTCCAAAGAGTGTGGATACACATTCCGTGGAAGCGAGCCGAAGTGTTAGCAGTGAAACAGGCCTTGCCTGATCCACGTAAGAATCCAGCCGGATATTACAAAGAGTTAGCGCAGACAGTTGAAGCTTGTGTGATGAATTTAGCGGACATTGACATGTTATTTGGGAATGTATTTCCGCAACCAATTTGGGCTAAAATTCGTAAAGAGAATCATCCAGTTGCCCTAGGTGGTGATTGGGCAGCTATAATTGCAGCGGATGGTCAACAAATAGGTGGTTCCAAACCCGAACCTCTAATTGCTAATTTACCAGGTAGAATAATTGACTTAATGAAGACTCTGATGCCAGCATTGCACGTTAACTGGGACAAGTTGTCCGCATGCAGGCAAAAGAAGGACGAAAGTGTTTCCGACTTTTTCACAAGGTTTGAGGAGACTTTCGTAGATCATAGTGGTCAGGATATGAGTACGGAAGGGGGACAGAGACTATTTGTTGATAAATTTGTGCACAATCTGTTGCCAGAGCTTAGTAATAAATTGAAAGATTCCGAGAGTGCGTGGGCTGTCTCTACGACTGCGCAAATACTTGCAACTGCCCAGTATTATGAAAATAGAGATAAAGAAGAGAAGGAAAAGTCAGAGAAGAAGACAAAAGATTTAAAAACTAAAGTTCTTTTGCAGCAAGCGTATCCGCCTCGCACGAATCAGACTAATACACAGCAAGGGTCATATCAAAGGACAGATTATGGTTCTCAGAGACCGCAATACCAGTGGAATCAGTGTGCATATTGTAAGAAAGAAGGTCATTATAAAAATGAGTGTCCAGTCTTAGCGCAAAATAATGCTGCAGCAGCTCAGAGAGGTCGTGGTGGTTCTATGCAAAATTCTAGAGGTCGAGGACGAGGTGCTATGCCTCCACAAACGAGTGATCGCCCTTCTAATCATTTTGATCAACGAAATGGACAGTCTGCTCAACAAAATAGATCTCAACAGCATCATGTTGAAGACTATTGTGAAGTTAGTGAGGAATTTCAGCAAAATGAGTACTAGGACAGCCATGGACAAAGAGAGGGAGTAGTATCAGTTCCAGTAGATCAGAGTGGGCCTTATGTCGCAGTAGCAACATCAGGTGTAGTCGAACCGTTTCTGTTGGATACTGGTGCAGCAAAAAGTTCTATCATACATGAGAAACTCCCTGGCGCACCTTTGTCTGGCTTAACAAATGTCTCTGTAGGTTTTTCAGGCACCCCTGTTTACAACCCCGTATCTGGTCCTTTGTCTATTTCTGTTGGACCGTGTCAATTGAAAGCACCATTGATTTTGACGACAGGTTGTAATGAAAATCTGCTTGGTTTAGACTTGTTAAAACGCCTATATGCGACATTGTACTGTTCTCCGGCAGGAGTACAGCTTACGTTGGGTAAAAGAATCACCTCCCCGATGTACTTGTCGAAGGATGCGCTCCCACCAGAGCTGCGTTCTCTTCCTGATACTCTTTGGGCGACTGGTCCTAATGATGTAGGTCTTTTAGAAATTCCACCATATGTAGTCACTTTGAAAGCGAATGTCAAATTTCCACGAATCCCACAATACAAGATCTCTAGTGAAGGTGAACGTGCACTTTTATTGATTGTGCAAGATTTGATCAAGAAAGGCGTAGTAGAAGAAACTAGAGGAAATGTCTGTAATAGCCCTGTACTACCAATTCTGAAACGTACTGATCCTTCAAAGCCTCCAGTCTATAGGTTTGTAATTGATCTTAGAGAGGTTAACAAAATTGTGATTCCACAGTTTCCTGTGGTTCCAGACATAACTGCATTGTTAACGTTGATTCCTGCTACAGCCACATGGTTTTCAGTTATCGACTTGAAAAATGCCTTTTTCAGCATTCCGATAGCCGAGGAAAGCAGAGATATTTTCGGCTTCTCTCTAGGAGGTCGAAGCTTCAGCTTTAAACGTGCTCCACAAGGGTATTGTGAGAGTCCGTCCATTTACAGCCAGGCATTAAAAAGTCAGTTAGATTCCTTTGTACTTCCTCCTGGTTCTGCTCTAGTGCAATATGTAGATGATCTTCTAGTGGCTGCCGATGACAAGGAAACTTGCAAAGCAGCTACAATTTCCTTATTGCATCATTTGTCTAGTCTGAATCACAAGGTGTCACCTTCGAAAATGCAATACTGTTGCCAAGAAGTGACCTACCTAGGTCATCTCTTGTCAAAGGAGGGAAGAAAGTTGACCCCAGAGAGAATAAAAGCAATTACACAGATGAATGTTCCTAGCACACAGAGAGAAGTACGTGCCTTTTTAGGTATTACCTCATACTGTAGGCAGTGGATCCCAAATTTTTCTCTTTTGGCAAAACCATTGGTAGCTTTGACTGGGAAAAATGTTCCGAGTCCGATGCCATGGTCTGCTGAATGTCAGGAGAGTTTTTCTGAGTTACGAAATGCACTGTGTTCAGCTCCTGTGTTGGGTATGCCTGACTACAGTAAACCATTTACGCTCTATGTTCACGAGAGAGAAGGTTGTGCGTTAAGTGTTCTGACACAGAGATTTGGTGATAAACAACGCCCTTGTGCGTATTTTTCATCAACATTAGATCCGGTAGCTAGAGCGTTGCCTAGTTGTTTGAGAGCTACAGCAGCAGCTGCGGCTTCCATTCGACAATCTGCTGGTTTGGTGATGAACAACATGCTAGTGGTCATGGTTCCTCATGCTGTGGACACACTCATGAACCGAACCAAGATGCAACACCTTACCAGTGCTAGATTATCTGGCTACGAGCTGACATTGCTAGCGAGTCATATTCAGATCAAAAGATGCAATGTATTGAATCCAGCAACATTGTTGCCGACTAGTCAAGAGTCGAGTGATTCCGAACCACATGACTGTTGCTTCAGAACCGAGGAAGAGACAAAAGGACGAATTGATCTTAAAGACACTCCGTTGTCAGATCCAGATGGCACGTTGTATGTTGATGGGTCTTGCTTTAAATTGGAGAGTGGTGATGTGACTGCTGCTTATGCAGTAACGACTTTGAGTACGATTGTGGAGACTGCGAGAGTGAGTCAGAATTCTGCCCAAGCTGCGGAATTAATCGCACTAACGAGAGCGTGTGTTTTAGCTAAGGGAAAGAGAGTGAATGTGTTCACAGATAGTCAGTACGCGTTCGGCGTGGCCCATAGTTTTGGCCGTTTGTGGAAAGAGAGAGGTTTCATTACGTCCCATGGGACTAAGATTCAACATGGTCAGCTAGTTAATGACTTGTTGGAATCTCTAACCCTGCCGACTGAAGTTGCGATTGCGAAGTGCAGTGCTCATAAAGCAATCACGGATGATGTTGGTCGTGGGAATGCTTTTGCTGATGAGACCGCTAAACAGACAGCTAGGAATATGATGAGTAGAATATATGTTGCAACGTCTGCAAGATGGATTTCTGAGTCTGGAATGTGTGAGGACACAGTGGAAAGTGTGAAAGAAATTCAGAAAGAGGCGACTGAGGAGGAAAAGCTTGCATGGAAAGAGAGTACGGGTAAATTGGACTCGAGTGGGTGTTGGATTGATTTGTCAGAACAACAGCGTTGGATGTTGCCTGATGCGTATGTGCTTGCAGTAGTAACGATGGCGCATGGAGCAGCGCATATCAGTTCTAAAGCTTTTTCCAGATGGATCGAAGCATATCCACTGAAGGACAATACTGCCTTGTCCACTGCCAAAATTCTTCTCAAAGAATACTTCCCCAGGTATGGCATGCCACGGATTGTATGGTCAGATAACGGAAGTGAATTTGTAGGGAAAGTTATGCAGAGTGTGTGTGCCGGTTTAGGGATAAAACAGAAGTTCCACAGTGCGAACCATCCCCAGTCTGCTGGTTTAGTTGAGGGTTACAATGGCACCCTCAAACTGAAACTTGCTAAAATACAAGCATCCACGGGTTTGCCCTGGCCAGATGCACTACCTTTGGCTCTGTTATCCACAAGAGCGACTGTGCATTCTAGAGTAGGGCTTAGTCCATACGAAATAGTATTTGGTCGTCCTGCAAACGTTTGGGGGGTACCTAGACCAAAGGAATTTAAACAGCTGGAATACCCAATGTTAATTGATTACCTTTTCGACTTGACTGCTAAATTGAGTCTTATTCACCAACAGGTTTTCGATGCATTGCCAAAGTCACCGGAGAGTCCAGGTCATCAGCTGAAACCAGGTGATCAAGTGGTCATCCGTAATTTTGCAAGGACGAAAAATCTCCAACCTAGATTCGTTGGCCCATTCCAGGTGTTGTTGGCGACGAGAACTGCTATTCGTGTGGCTGGCCGAAAAAACTGGATCCATACAACGCACGTCAAGCGTGTGCCTCTGCCGCTTCCTTATGATAACTGGGTGAAGAAAGGAATCGGTGCCTCTGAAACTGAACAAATACGCAGGTTTATCCCTTTCAGCGATGCAGAACTAATCACTGACACATCGAACTTTGACTGCCCTTCTGAAACTGCTCTTTTGAACTGTGAACATTTGTCATCTGCATCAAAAGAACATTTGCCATCTGCGAACTTGAACATTGCAACACCTGCTGAAAATACACTGTTTCCAGATCAAACAGCTCCTGCAAAATTGAGATACAATTTACGATCTCGCAATATGGACAAATAAAGCAGGAAACTGCCTATTTTACACATTTGAATTTTGATACATTGCCTCCAGCCAGGAAGTTTGCTAATACTTTGTATTGTTTTGTTGTTTTAAAAATTGCCTTGCCGTCTGGGTAGCCGTAGGGTCGTGGCTGTGTGCCTAGTTGAATCTGCGGGGGTCAGAAACAAGGTCGATCTTTCTGTTAGTTCTGGGAACTCCCAGGGCTGATAGAGGCATTTTCATCTAGGTACACATCATCAGTGGCCGCGAGCGGATTGTAGAAGATGGAGCTTCCTGAGCTGCAACGAGAGAATGTAATTTATGTTCGCAGAAATAGACTTTACAAAATTCTTCACAGCAAATGCTTTCTAATGCAATGTGCAGTTACGTTTTTGATTGTTTTAATAACGTTGGTGGGTGGAATCGTCTTTGGTGTGCATTTAATTTTTACGCCGGTAACAACTACAGTACCTCCCCTTGATCCTACTACTTCTACTGTTTCTACTATGCATTCTTTTCACTCGTTTCCTGAACACGAGCAAGCTCGACGCTCAGAATTCATTAATAACACTTTTGTACAACTCTTGCATCAACACCAACTGGTAGTTAACACTACAGACTGCTGGGTGTGTGGCTTGATACCCCACACTATGGATAAAGGCATTCCCTATCTAGTCTTGCCTTTTAGCTATAATGGATCATTTCAGGCCTTTCAGACCATTTTTGCCTATGCCCTTGAGACCTATCCTCCGCGTCCACCACGTTCCACTAAATACAACTCTGCCAACAAAGCTTTAGTCCAGGGAATTATTGACATGATTAAAGACGTCAATAATACTCCATCTTACCCTAGAGATGAATTACGGGTATATTTGAGTTGGAATTCTACAGAGTATCGCCTTAGCTTGGGAGAAAGCAGGCGTAAAAGCTCCACTCCAGTCTGGGTCGTGCCTCACCGAGGTCAAGTCTGTTTGCAAGGAAATGGGAGAAATCCGAGAGCTCAGCTAGGGAGGAGTGAGTGCGTTGAGACTTACGTGTTTCCGTCTAACTCTTCCCCTGCCTTTCTTACTGCTAGGGGTACCTACTTCATCTGTCAAGACAGAGCGTATACATGGCTGCCTGCTAACTTTTCAGGTTCATGTTATATTGCTCGACTGTTGCCTCCAACGTACACTGCTTCCTCAGATTATCACAAGACCAGAGTAGCAAGAGGTGTTTTCAGCAAGGAAGATACCGCTGGTCAGCAAGCTGGAGACTTCTTCAAAGGTTTCCTTCCGTTTTGGGGGCCTATGGCCAATAGTAGAAATCTACGTCAGCTAACACGGGTAGTTGAATCTACTATTACAGAAACTGCTGGTGCCCTTAGTAACTTAACAGCTGAGCTTCAGGCGGATCGTCTCATGACGTTGCAGAACCGTATGGTTCTAGACGTAAGACTTGCAGATCGAGGTGGGGTATGCAGATTGATCCAATCGAGCTGCTGTGTTTTTATTCCCAATAATGCTCCAACTGTCTACGAAGCGATCTCTAAGCTACACAAGATTTCCGACTCTATACACGTAGACAAGGGAAACTGGTCCTTCATGGAGTGGTTTTGGACTCTGCTATCAGCGTGGGGATGGAAGGTTCTGATGGTCATTGGTGTCATCCTAGTATTCCTGTTCTCGTGCTGCCTTATTATCCAATGTGGTCCCGCTTTGTGTAGTCTCTATGCTGCAACCTGTTTCAGAAAACCACCTGCATTTGGAGAAAAGGTGCGAGAAAAGATGATGATGCAACAACATGTCACTGACCTGATGAGCATAGAGATAGACTCGGACATAGAGTAATTGCCTATGTAAGGCCAAAAGGAGGGACTGAGGTTCCGTGACGATTTGAACCCGTGTTTTCAACATTGTTGTAAATACATAATTTTGGTATCAGTGAACCGCAAATGATCCATTTAGCATATCCTGGTGTTTTCGCTATACTACGAGCAAGAGCACTCCTGTTATGAACACATTTCTGATCTACCCATGGCATCCATCTTAGATTACGGCAGCCATTTTGTATTTCTTGCCCTCACATAGTCAATGGACACGCAGTGACCTCTTTCACCTAAAGGACACGTAAGCTTTAGCCGGAGATTCACCTTGCTAGTGACACGTGCACCTTAGGACAGAACACGCCATGGCTGCATGACTCGACAGAGGTTGCCTCCTCTGCCTGAGGCCAGTCCTGCTATACTGGTTCTCGTGTTCGTTGGCCGGATTATGATTAGGCGGCCGAAGCTGGTAGCCTTGCCCATTTACGACCCACAAACATCTCTTATCCTGCTTTTCTATCTTCTGCACCTGGCTCTGCTCCTTTCCTTCTGGGCCTTTATTAGGGGGAGGTAACGAAATTTACGATGAGGCGGTCCGGCTCTTGAATGAAAAGTTGACATGGGATTATGATGGAACAGTGGGAACCCCTCGTTCGTAATGTTTTGACATCAGATATTGTTGACGATTCCTGTGCAACGCCAAATATTTATTGTTTAGGACACAAAGGTTTAGGAATGTACTAACATGTAAAGAATTTGCCCAAAGCCTAATATTTAGTATATAAGGAGCAACCCTCTTTGTACAAATTGAACAGGCTCCTAGATACTGCCTGTGTGTAGTTTCTGTGACTTCTGTGTCCCTGCAGTAATAAACATTTGGTCTTTGACGCCACCATCGAGAAGCCCGTGTTTCTGTTTATTGGTGCACCGAGACAGGTAGAACTCCGGGGTCTTCGGGTGTTATCCCTGACACCTCTGGACGGAACCAAAAAGTCCAGAACTCCAGAACTGTGTGGTGGTTTAAGAGGGAGTTACCATGGTTACCTGGTGAATGAGCAATGGGGGAGGGGTGAATGTTATGTGAGTTTCAAAGTCTTGAAATGTACAACCAATTAAAATGTGCAGTTTGGTTTTGACTTTGTGTGGGAATAATTTTCATTGGTTAGGTACAAGAATATGGCTGTGAAATGAGAAAGAATCTATGCCATTACTCTCTGGCTCAAGTGAAGGAAGCATTGTTCAGACATTCTGCTTAAGAATATCTGTTGACTGTGACTGACAGTGTTTTTCGTCTTCCAAAGCATTTGTAAAGGTGAGTAATGATTCTTTTAGAAAAGATAGACAGCATAAAGATTGTTGACAAGTATCACAGTGAGTGTCTGTGTGAATTACGGAATTATATTTTTACCTTTTTCCATAATGTGTTTATAAGGTAGACTTCTTTTTAAATTGTTGTTTATGCTTGGATTCAATGCTGGTTTAGAAATTGTGTAATGGTTTCATTGGACTTGTAAATATGCTCCTTTTTTTGAAGCACCTTGTGCAACCTTTAACATGGGTGGAAGCAGTGAATGTATGGAGAGGGATAGGAATAGCAGATAGAAAACCATTCCCTATGTTCACTCTCCTTCACCTCACTCACCTCCCACACTCACCTTCTTTCAGTCCCCCTACTTCACTTCCCTTCCCCTCTCTCCCGGGCATAGTTCTGGGGGTGCCTCCTCTGGACGTGCCGAATCATAGTAGAATTACCAAAACTGTACTTCCTTCTGTGGTCTCCTCTGGAAAGTACAGTTTGGCAGATCTTGCACTCCACCTTTGGAACTTTACATTTCACTGTCTTCTGAAACTACACAAAATGGCGGCGATAGTGTACATTAGAGAGAGACAGTGAAAGTATGAAGGCATAAGATGAAGAAGAGATGTGAAATACACATTGGAGAAAATATAGTGGGAGAAGGGAAGTAACTGTGAGTTAACTTACTATGTAACACAGAAATGTTGCACTCTATACTATAAGTCTCACTTTATAACACAATCATTTTGCTATTATCTCATAAATTACAAATAGAATAATAAAAAATGTCTCAAACTATTTATAATTTCTAAATATAAATTTCTTCTTCAGAATTTTCTTAATTTAAAAGAATTACTAACATTAACTGATCAGGAATCTCCTCATCAGAAGTCTCCATACATGAGTCCTGGAACTCAATATAGTCCAAACATTCGATTAATTCAGCATTCAAAGTCTCATCATTAAAATCCCCCATTCCATCTCCTCTCAAAAAAAGGTCTTCTTCATGGATAGTGTTATCAACAGGATCATTCAAGACCTCAATAAAACTAGCCTCAACAAAAGTCGCAGAAATTTCAAAATTAATATCAACGGGGTCCTCATTCAGATCCATATTCTTTTCAAATTTCTTGCTGTAAATTGGGGAAAAAAACTCACTTCAATTTATCGATTTTAGTAATAGATAATATAAAACTAGCTTTATCAAGTATTAAATTCCCCTTACAAATTAACAACTCACCTTTTAGAAAGCAGTAGAAGAGTTAGTACTGTGGTAATTTCACACCAGAAATAGAACACCAAAAATTCCTCAGAAATGTACCTCAAAGAGTGCTATCACAAAATGGCTGTGTTTCCTTCTCATTTCTCATTTATATTCATGTAGAAAACCAATGAAACTTCATCACACACAAATTCAAAACCAAAGAACATTTTTATTAGTTCTAAATTTCAAAAGCTAATTCTAAAACATTCTAAATGGTCTGCATAGTCCGCCATCTTGTGACTCTGAAGAACAGAGACACAAGAGGTGAAAAATAAAAGTGGAAAACGTTGATAGGGGGCAGGGTAGAGACACCGTGCCCCCCTTATGTTTTATCAGGGGGGCCTAGGAGGACTCCGAAGAGTAAAAAAACGTTTTCGTTTTTTATTTTTTTTATTACGCGGAGTAAGCTCAGGGTGCGTGCACATGGGCGCTTACCGGTACGCGTACCGTGAGCGCACCACGGGGAAAAGCAGAATTGTAAAATATGTATAGAATACAGCTCTTTTTTGAGAATTGGAGGTAGTTCCGAAAAGAACTTTTTTTTTCTTCTTTTAAAAAAAAATATATATATACTTTTTTATAACGATTTTATATATATTTTTTTTTTCAGGGGAAAAACAAAACCAGGGATTCCAAAACTGCTCAACAGGAGCAAAAAAAAGATGAAAAATTAGGGACGGGGAGGGCAGCAGTGTTCCTGTCTCTTAATAGCAATGAGATCAACGCTCTGCTCCCCATAACAGAGCATCACTGTCCACGCATAGAAATTGTATGCCTGCAAAGACATGCTGCAATAACAATAAAATGTTTAACATTAGGTCAGTCCAAGAAGCATATGAGCTACTGCTTAACATTGGAGGGTCTAAGGGTGGTGCGAAGGGTTCTACAGGCTGAGGGTTCTTCTATCTATTGCTCCCCTCTAGCACTCTTTAAAGGTTTCTATTCTCTCTTTTTTTTTCTTCCCCCTTTGTCTATTTTTCTCTATCTCATTTGGAAAGATAAACTAAACTTAAAAGAGGAAAAAAAAATAAAAAATAAAAAATGGGGTGAGCACATGGGTTAGATTTCAGGGCTAGCATATTTGAAATTTGGTCCAGTTTGGTAACCGCTACTCCACGCATGTTGTCACCTTGGGAGTTTCTGAAGTTTACATGTACACTTGCACAATGGGAGTATTGGGTCGGGGCACTATCTTCTGGACTAGTTCCGGATAGATAGGGCAAGGGTTTCCCAGGGGAGGGTGGAGGGTAGCCTAGGGCACGGGGGGAGGGGTGGGTGGAGAGAAGTAAAAAAAAAACCTAATTTCCGATACGTTTTTGGATTGTTGTTGGCTAAGAATTATTGGTAGTAGACTGGCAATTTTCTGTCTTTTGGCTTGTGGTGGCCGTATGTGTTTGGTGTATGAAATTGCTGCCTCCTTATGAGTAATGTCAAAGTGGTCTCCTGGAATGTGAATGGCCTCCGCACCAGCCAAGGTCAGATAAAATCATCCAGTATTTGCGGGATCTGGATGCGCAGGTCATCATTCTCCAGGAGACCCACTAGATTGAGACGGAAGTACTCTCATTGGTGAAGAAAAATAGGTGGATTGATTTTTCTATCTCTACCTCTCAATCTTCTAGTACTAGAAGAGTGACAATCATTTTTAAAAAACCTCTTCAAGTTTGATTAGTGTCTAATATAGCAGACCCAGGTGGCAGATGAGTCATCGCTTCAGTGTTAATAGCAGGTGCACAGATTACGTTAGTGGCTATTAAGGACGTAATATTGACGATCCATCTGTACTAAATTCAATTTTTTCACATTTGTTGTCTTTTCCCGAACCGACGATCCTGGCAGGATATTTTAATATAGTGCTGGACCCTCGTTTAGATAAAACCCCAAACAGCCGACCTTTGACTCTTTCAAAAACAGGGGTGTTTTTACTTAGGTCCATGAAACAGGCTTGTCAATATCTGGAGAAGCATGGCTGGAAATAAGCAGGGGGTCTCTTTTCAAAACCAGAAAATACCACCATCAGTCTAGGATTGACTTTGTTCTAATTAGTCAGCGTTTGGTAGAATGTGTGAAAAAATTGTATATCTTCCATCTCATCTGTCAGACCATTCGGCCATCCTGATGGAACTTGGTTGATTTCCTAAGACGTCTAGATCTTGGTCGTTTGATCGCTCGCTCTTATCAGCAGCAGATGATAGATCCTCTTTATTTACTGAAACACAGCTGTTTATAGAGACCAATGTAGGATCAGCTGCCCCAGGGATAGTTTGGGATGCTCTTAAGGCCTTTTAAGAGGCCTTATCACAAATAAGGTCTCATATCGAAGGAAGTGCTACAAAGATAAGGTAGCGTCCATAGAGGCAGAAATGTTGGTAGTGCAAGAGGAAATAGATCAGGTTCCATCTGGTATCTCTACTCAAGTTCTTGACATCAAGTTGCTATCTTTGAAAGCGCAATTGGGGTCTGTGTTGAATCTACGCTTGCAGGAGAAATGGGAGGCTAGCAAGATAGCTCACTTCCAATTTGGAGAGGGGGCTGGTAAATTGCTGGCCTGGAAGGCCAGAACCGACCGGGCTCGCAATAATACCGAGTCCATAGTTCAGGATAACACACGGTACTCATCGGATGGGGATATTAGGAGAATCTTCAGAGACTTTTTCTTAAAACATCTACCACGAGGATAAAATATTGGATAATGAAACTATTGACAACTGGTTGGATAAGACGTCTCTTCCATCCCTATCCGAAGAGCAACAGGCCTCTCTGAATGCTAGCATTACGGAGGGGGAGGTCAGGGCTGCCATCTCTAATAGTGGTAAGGGGAAGGCTGCTGGCCCAGATGGACTTCCAGCCGAGATCTATAGGGTCCTAAAGCAAGCAGTCGTCCCTTTTCTAACAAGGTTATTTAACCAAATCTTGCAGGATGAAACCAGGGAAATCAGCACTTACCTGCGGGTCATATAGGCCTATATCCATCTTGAACGGGGATTACAAGATTTTTGCTTTGGTTCTCGCGAAGAGGCTAGGCTTAGTAGCTCCAGATGTCTTGCACCAGGACCAGAGGGGGTTTGTGAAGGGCCGCCAAGTGTACGAGCTAACCTATGATTTGATAGGGGCTATAGATATAGCAACAATGCATTCACTCCCTCTGGCAGTCGTAACAGTGGATGCAACCAAGGCCTTCAACAGGGTGAACTGGGCGTACCTGTTGAGGGTCTTGGATAAGTTTAATATTGGAGAGAACTTTGGTCGTGCAGTAAGTCTTTTATATTCTAAGCCTTCTGCCTGCGTGTTGGTGAATGGCGAATTGTCAGATCTCTTTCCTATACTAGGGGAACCCGTCAGGGTTGCCCTCTTTCCCCTCTATTGTTCAATCTATATATAGAGCCCTTCACTCAGCGTTTGAGGGAAGAGGAGACTATCAAGCCATTTGTCTTTGAAGGGTGGGAGAGGAAAGTGGCTTTATATGCCGACGACATTTTGTTATTTTCTTCAGATATAAAATCAGCCTTTCCAGCAGCCATCCATCTTGCGTTAGAATTTGGTGAAATATCTGGCTATGAGGTTAATGCCTCCAAGACTGAGGTAATGATCTGGAATGATACTGATAGTATATTGGAGGTACAGCCTACTACTAGTCTCCGGTATTTGGGTCAGAATATAATCAAAGACATTAATAAAATCGCAGTAGTAAATTTTACCAATGTCGCAAGGGAATGTCGCAATCTTATGCAAACCTGGTCCCATCTTCCGTTAACTTTGTTAGGACGAGTTAATTTAGTTAAGATGACTATCTTGCCAAAGGTGTCATTTCTTTTTAATACTATACCTCTTTTTTTCGACCCAACTGTTATTTCTAAGTTACAGGGAGACATAACATCTTTTATTTGGGATAAACATATCCCTAGAATTGCATGGAAGAAGCTCAGTTGGCACAGGGAGAAGGGGGGCTTGGTAGCACCGGATCTACAGGCATATGCTTGGGCGTTCCAACTTAGTCATACCCGAATGTTGTTGAAAATGCCTGTGGATCACGGGATTGGCTTGTTGTTATCAGCTATGCTCAAAGGGGAAGCAGTTTCACAATCAGGATTTTTGTTTAAATTTGGAGATCCCAAATTCTAAAGTTGAAGGTTTTGCAGGGGAAGGCGAAAATATGGTATAAGGTGAGGACCTTAGTTAAACTTGGTTACTTTTCTAGCAGGGCCCCACTTTGGGATTCTCCTGGAAGTCCCGAGTGGTTGAAAGACAGTTTGCCTGCTCCCTTACGTGTTCGTGGCCTGGAGGTATGGGGAGACATATTTGTGGAAGGAAGCGTGTTACCATGGGAAGTTATAAATATGAAAATAGGATCGAACCTCTCCAAATTTAAATATATCCAGATTACCAGCTGGTTGCAGCACTATACCTCGCAAACATCAGCCCGAAGTCGAACTCCAATTGGGGTTGGGAACCAACTTGAGGCTCTACTTTTAGATAAACCATCGGGCAAAAAAGAGGTATCTGTGTGGTATAACTGGATATTGGAGGAGTCTGAAGGAGAATTCTAACTTCCAGAGGTGTTGTGGGGCTCTGTCCTTGCATGTCCTAACCTAACTCATTTGCGGACCATATCATTTCAAGTCCTATGGGATATTGTGAAGCCTGCATGGCTGCGTAGAAACCACTTATACACGTTTCATAGAGTATACTATTCTCCACAAAGGATTTCAAAATTTGTCCAAGGTTCCCCGGTGGCCTGCGCTAGATGTGGCTTGTTGGAGGCCACCGACGCACATATGTTTTTTGAATGCCCCTGTATTTCAGTTTTTTGGGATTCTATTCGCAAGTTGCTTTCTGATTCTTTGGGTTTCCAAATCTCTATAGACCTACCTCTAGTCATATTGGGAGTGAGTGATGGAATTCGAAGTCCAGCTAAAAATCTTATTTTCTACTCCATTTTGCTGGCAAGAAGGGAGATCTATATAAAGTGGAAAGATCAGCATCCACCGTCGCTACCTGATTGGCGAGCCTCAGTCCTTCAAGTGTCTAAACTTGGCTTGGCAAGAGCTGGGAACCGCAATAAAAGATCCTTTTCGCTCTTGCTGAAATGGAATTAGCTGTCCGGGGTTTTTTTTTTCTTCCCCCGGTCCAACCATTATGCTGCCAAGGTTTACCTCCCTCCGCTATACTGGGTCCTACTTTCCTGGTTTCGTTCTTTTTTGGCAGTAACATCCACAAGCACATGGTTTTCAAATTCAGGCTTAAGGTACTTTTATTATACTGAAGGGTCGCAAAATAGGAACAGTTTATAACCCTTGCCAGTCTTGTACTGAGACAGCATTTGGTACACAAACCTGTAATATTTGGAACCTGGTGGAATATGAGGACAAAAAAAAAGAGAAAAAAAAAAGACGGCCTGCACGTTAGGGATCATTCTTACACGTGGTGTTCCCGAAGCTGTTGCTCCACCAGTGGAGGTGCTGCCGCCATCTCTTCGTGCATTCTGTGCCAGGTCCATGACACTCTCCCTGGCAAAGTTATTTGGGTGTCTTCCCTGGACATGCCTAATTAAGGTGGCATTTCCAAAGCTATATTTCTTATTAGGATTGCCTCTGGATACAGTAGTGCCACATACCTTGCAGGTTACCTTAGCAGCATTAACCTTTTTTTTTCCTTCAGGGATGGAAAATAGATTCCAAATGAAGTAGTCCTTTGTTTTGTGGTAAGGAGGGTCCTCAGGTAAAAAACCATTAGAATCACTGCTGGATGACTCACTTTCAGCCATTGCTGTAGATCAGAAAACTTTGAGAATCAGATAATGCACAGAACACCTCTTGCTCTCTCCAAGTACAAAGCAATAGTGAGAAAAATAGGTGGGGTTCTCAATATTTGTAAAAAAAATGTTCTGAACCAATGCAAAGTGTTATTTTAAAGTTACATGGCTTGACACGCTTACGCTATGCGCTCCGGAGCGCTTCCGGGGCGCTTACGCTGCACGTACATGGGCGCTTCCTGGAGCGCTTCCGGGGGAGCTTACGCGGCGCGTAGCAATGACGTTTTGCTTTTTTTTCGGGAATGTGTTTAAAGTTCAAATACGGTTCTTAAATATTATAAATAGTACTTTTATATATTATTATTTACTTTTATACATAAATAAAACAAAAAATTTGATCGCGATAGGGCGCTCTCGCTGCGCGTACCGGTGCGCGTGCCGGTACGAGTACCGTGAGCGCACCGGTGCACAAATAATTGAAAAAACATATATATGAAAAACATGTCAAAAATAGTTTTTTACAAATATAGAATTAGGAAATAATAAAAAAAAAAACATTTATAGATATAATAATTTCACTTTTTCAAACTCGTTAAAGTTACGAATTAGCTTTTTAAAAAAGTTGCAAATTCACTGAAAAAACCATAGGTTTCACACACGTTATAATTAGGATTTAGCTTTTAAAAAACCTTTGAAATTCACAGAAAAAAAAATACGTTTCACACCTGGTATAGTTAGGAATTAGCTTTTAAAAAACCATAGAAAATCACAGAAATAAAACATAGGTTTCACAATCGTTATAGTTAGGAATTAGCATTTAAAGAACCTTTGAAATTCACTGAAAAAACCATAGGTTTCACACTCGTTATAGTTAGGAATTAGCATTTAAAAAACCTTTGAAATTCACTGAAAAAACCATAGGTTTCACACCAGTTATAGTTAGCTGAAGATTTTACTCACACAAAACCATTGAAAATCCCACTTTATAGTTAGTTGGACTCACTATAACTCGCGCGCCCGCAATCCACTGCTGATGATGTCACATATTACATCATTCATGACATGGTCAGTGACATCACTGATGACATCACTGATGACATCTCAAAAGACATTTCAGTGAATTTATATATATAGATATATATATATATATATACACATATATCGAAGAATCACAACTCCTGCAACCTCCAGCCTCCAGGCGGCGAAGAAGGAGACACAGACCCCGCAGTCTTTTCAGGCAAGATGTTTTAGTCTGAAATCAACAACAATCCAAGCACGACGGGTGTCGGGCTTCAAGAGCCCTTGATCACAAGCGGATTACTGGTCGCCATTGCTTTTTTATGTATTTGCTAGGTATACACCCACCTCTACCACTCCTTGTCACATGATTATTGGAATAGAAGAAAGACTTTACATTTGAAGTGGTTTTTCTTAGGTGCTTAGCATTAATGCAATTAGTTACGGCTGGATTTTTAAAAACCAGACCAAACCATATATCGACAAACACATTATTATATCAATACACAATGATATATGGTAAATATTAGATTAAAATAATTTCTGTTTAAAACAATATTCTTAATGGGATAAATCCGTAAAAGACATGTATCACAACAGTCCATCCAGTTCAACATCGGAGTACAGTGCATATGTGTTTAGCAGCAAGGAAAAAAAAATATATATATATTGGCGTGCAAAATGGTGCAAGATGTTCAAAATATATCTAAAATGCAATAGAATACATATCTAAAACTCGATTTTTAATATAATAAAAATGCATAACTTTATAAATATTAATAATAGTAAAAAGTCTGAATCAGGAAAAGTCATCATAGCGGCAGATACTACAATTATATAATTCCTTTTGCTTTGTGCCTGCCATCCTTATATTTTCATTTTTTCTGTTTGCAGCCAATTAAAAAACAAAGAGAATACATTTCACAGTGAAAATACTACAAATGGACTCCACACCAGTTTAGAAAAATAAAGTACTTTTATCTAGACTACACAAGACCAAAACTACAAAAATCCAACATACACTGTTCCAAAATAAGACTTTAAAAAGAGTTCAAGGGTTTGCACCAAAATAATCCACAGTTGCGCTGCTTTTAGCCCAAAGTACCTGTAGATGCGACAAATGTTCCAACGGCAGCGGCAAAAAACAAGCGATGTGTCACTCTTGAAACCTTGGGGAGGCGACGCGACAACCCAGCTGCACCCAGCGGGCGGGTTGCATTGAATCCTGTCTGCATGGGGGGGCGATGCAATACCTTGTGTGGATTCCAGTTTTCAGGTTCTCCGGTAGGAATCGACTCGCACAGGTATGATGCGATGATCTCCAGGGTGGCGACGATCTTCAGTGGAGCGGCGATGCACAGCACAGCGTTTATCCTCTTCTGTCACGGCCCCTTGATGCTTTGGTGCTGAACTCTGCAACGATGTTCGAGCGATGGGATGTGCTCCGCAGGCAAGTGGTGCATCAGGTTTTGCAGCTACGACAGGCTATGCGACGAACAGAAATCTTCCCGCACCAGGACGATGCACTCCGCAATCGAGCGACGCATCGGGTCTTGCAGCCGCAACAGGCGCTGCGACGATCTTCGCGTCAAGGGGAATGTTCTTGCACTGTCAACAATGCGCTCCGCAAGCGATGCATGCAAAATTGTAGATCTTCTTCTCTTCTTCTTTTCCAGCTCCCCAAACAGCAGGAAACAACCTCCAGAGGCCCCAGAGCTGGATCAAGCACTCTAGGCAGGCGAGAACTCAAACAGCAGAGTTCAGGGGGGAAGCTGGGGGTGAAGTCCTTTTGTTCATGGGACTTCTTAACAGGAGGCCAGCTCTGCTCAGGCCCTTGGAGATCTCTTCAAGCAGGGGACACAGCAACAGCAAAGTCCTTCCCCTCTCTTTGGCAGAATAGCAACTGCAGATCAGGTCACAAACACACAGCAGATCAGTCCTTCCTCTTCAGTCTTCCAGCTTTGCTCCTTGGCAGAGGTTCCTTCTTGATGATCTAAAGTTCAGAAGTTAGGGTCCTGTAGTTATACCCCAAAGCGTCTTTGATCCCTTTGTGCAGGAGGGCTCTGAGCCCGGTACAAACCAGTTCTGGGTGCTTCCTGCCAGTGGACATCTTCTTCCATTGAGAGAGAGGCACATGGTCGTCAGCTGCCCAGCAGGAGGTGGAGCAGCATTGTGGAAGGCAGGCACAGCCCTATTCAGGCCCAAGTGCTATCCCCTCCCACCACTCAAGATGCAGATGGAGCTTTTCAGCCTAGTACTGACTCACCCAGCCTCCTGGAGCCACCCCAGCCCATGTCACTCAAAAACTAGACAGTCAATTCACAAACAGGCAGAGGCACACAGAAAGATCAGACAAGAAATCAGCCACTTTCGAAAAGTGATGTTTCCAAACACAGGATTTAAACACCATACTTCCTAAAAGATGGGTCATTAAATTCTGAGTTCAGTGATACCAGACTTCACTTTTCTATCTTGCTTCTATGGGAAGATGTGCAGGTAAACATCATACTAAGCAGTCCCCATTCTAGCCTATAGGCAAGATAGCCTTTCAATAGTAAAAAATGAAATTGGCAGTATTTCACTATCAGAGCATGTCACCCACACTAGTACATGCTCTGCCTTTCACATAGACTGCACCCTGCCCAGGGGGGTACCTTGGACCTTCCAGAGGGGTGTCCAATGTGCACAGAAAGGGAAGGGTTAGGCCTGGCCAGTGTGGACACTGGCCATGTCAGTAGGACAGTTAGTACCTGCACACAGGCACTGCGGTGGCAGGCCTGAGGCACCATTTTAGGGCTACTCATGTGGGTTGCACAATCAGTGCTGCAGGCCCACTAGTAGCATTTGAATCACCAGCCCTGGCACACACAGTGCACTTTACTAGGGACCTACTGATGAAACAAATCTGCCAATCATGGATAACCAATCATAATAGCAATTTACCCAGGGAGCACTTGCACTTTGACACTGATTAGCAGTGGCAAAGTGCCCAAAGCATCTAAACCAGCAAAAATGAAATCTAGCATAGGGTCAAAAATACAGGAGTCAGAGGAAAAGATTCAGGGGAAACCATGTCAAAGATGCCAGGTCTAACACGAACTCCAATCAGTGTCTGCCAATGACAAGAGAAAGCAATTGTGTGTAATTGTGCTGGCCTACAAAGCTATTATTCATCTGTTTTTACAAAACAAATGTGAATAAGGTACCCACTGATTGATCACAAGCGGCATTGAAAAAAAGTGGGTCGGTCATTCAGTTACTATCAGTGCCCATTACAAATCTGTCACGTTGAACTGGTCCTCGCTGCACAGTTTTGCTTTGTCTGCATCTAAACGGCTTCCAACCTTTTTGGCACGGAGGGAGTACAGGTCAATCTTCAAGCTTCACAGAGGCCGCTATGGAGAAAGAGCCTTTTCATGTTTATGTTTAAGCATTGGGCATTCCTCTGTATTCGCATTTTAGGATGATCAGTTCACATGAAATGGAATTGCAGCCTAGTGTTTTCCTTTTCTCTTGCAGACACAAATGATGCAAATCTGATTATAAACTGTAATGTAGTGGCCCAACCCCTGAGCCTTTTCTTGGACCTCCAAGTACAAGGGCTGCTCTGACGAAGATGGCTCCAGGGTAAAAAATCCATCACCTTATTTCATATGCTCATCTATTTACATATTATTTTTGCTTGTGTGACCTGGTTGCCTCATTTTCTTAGCTAATTGAATGGTTTTTGCCTATAAAAAGCCCATCTTTGCTTGCTGCCTGTGCTATTGCAGCTTTGATATTTTGATATTTTGTAACACTGTCCATGCCAGCTGTTCTGTTACTCAAAGCCACTGATTTGACAGGGCTTGGCATGATGAAAGGCCGAGCAGGCCCAATTGGAGGATGGTGAAGTCTAAGGGGGATAATCATCGCCAGAATCTGTTAACGCAATATTTAAAATTGCTGTCTATCGCCGTAAAATAACTCCCTAATCACAACACTGCGATAACATGCAATATGTTCACGATAACACATCAAATGTCCGAAATAAAGTCACGGGACGGTAATGAAAATGTAAACCCCGATGCACAAAAAGTTGCAATGGGCCCAACCGTGATCAAAAAATCTGCGATAGGTAGCGCGAGGCCTGCAATTCACACAAGTCAGGTGGGAAAAACCACTACAAAACTGGAAACAAAATACAAACAAAAGTAATACAATTGCGAAGCACAATGGAGGTAGCCAGAGCAAGTGCAGAGGACAACCAGAACCCCGCCAACCCCTTGGAGGACCAGCCTGGGACCTCGGGTCAGTGAAGGGCAAGGAAAAGAAGAAGAGGAAGACGCGGTTTAGTCCACAGGAAAACAGGATCCTGATAACGGAGGTGATAGAACACCATCAACTACTATTTGTCACCTCCACTGTGTCATTGGCAACAAAAAATGGAATATGGCATTTCATTGTGAACAAGGTGAATGCAGTCGGAGTGCTGAAGAGAACAATGGAAGAGATCAAGAGGTGCTGGAATGATGTGAAGTGCAAAAACAAGCAGAAACTTGGCAACAACCAGAAGGCAGCAATGCAGACTGGAGAGGGGAGTCCAGTGCCAAAGGAGGAGCTGGATGAGATGGAGGAAATGGTGTCCACAGTCATCAGTGTGGAGACGGTGGCAGGAGTCGGGGGACCAGACACTGCTCAACATGACCTAACACAACAGCAAAAGGGTGCGTAATGATCAGCGACTGGGGGGACGGGAAGATGGGTACAATGGCACACATGAACATTTAAGTCGAGCACAATTCACACCCACAATGACTCTGGAGCATGTCTCTGATCCCCTTTGCACACTGCAGCACACTGAGAAACAGCAAGTAGGCCCCCGTCGACTATGTGTCAAGAGGGGGCCCTTCCCACACACCACCAATCTCACAACCAAGACTTCCACATGTGTTGAGCCCCGCAAAGCAGCATGTCTGTGAGCAACACTGACAATGCAAGTGACACTGCATGACGAATAGCATTGCTGCTGTCAATATATCATGAAATGTTGCATGCCATGACACTGAAGTGGCAAAGTGTGGACCACATCCATAAAGGATCAGGTCACACTCTGACACATCCACGTGCACAAACAACCCCTGACATCAACAACACATCTGCGGATAAACCATGACACAGATTCCCAACCCCCACCAAGAGGCCAATGTACCCAAGTCTGCAACATCTCAGCACTGTATAAGCACAGAAGTCAAAAGCACACCGTATGAAAGGGAAAAGTTCCAGCAAAATCAGTGCTGCAATGGGTGACTCCCCCAAAAATGCAGCACACACACACATAACATGCAGAGCACATCAACATTAACAGCAATGTGGTACAAACCGCAACACGTCCACAACAGAACAGAGGACACAACTGCTTCCGCTTTTATGTAGAAACTGGCTACTCAAATTTGGCATAGCAGGGAAATATGAGTTGATAATGTACAAGTACAAACATACATCTGTGATGTTGTCGAAATGTCCACTGTTCCGCATCAAATAGGCAGCTCCTCCCAAACAGTCATAATGCACCATGTCATACAGTCTGTATGAAAACGTTTACAATGTGTCAACATACATGTGAACACAATGTTAAACTGCATCTCCCCTTCACATTGCCGAGGGAAAACCAACACCTCCTGCAGAGCAGACCGAATCTCTCTTCTCTGATGATGAAGAGGACCACCACACCCTCGACATAGCTATGTCAACACACCTCTAGGAGCAGGTCAGCCCAGCGGCATTGATGAGACCCCAACCCCTGCACAGACCACACAGCAGGCAGCACCCATCACCACGGCTGCCTCCCAGGACCCCACGAACAACACATGTCCTTATAACGCAATGGGTTTGGGGTGCCAGGAGCAGATGGCTGAACAGGTGCGGGAGGAGTTCGACCACATGGCAGCCAAACTAGATGCCGTACGTGCGTGTCTAAGTCCCATCAGGGACCACTCACAGTCACTAATGGACTACCACAGTCCTCTCCATGCTCTCCAATGATCCATGGCTGACATCGCTGGAGTCCAGATAAGGACAACTGTCTAGTCAGAGTGGCTCCAACGATGTCATCCGGGAGTTGGGACACATATAGAGATTCATGGAGAACATGGCGCTTATGCAGGCAGAAAGAGCGTCTGCCACGGCTGCAGACCAGCGAGAGGTAGCTAGGTTCTTCAATGCCCTGTAGCCCGACCACATGGCATTGGTGCCACAAGGCCTGGTGCAGATAAATGCTGCTGCTACCACTCCACCCACATCTCCGCCCCCTGAAGTGTCAGTGCCACACAGTGTGGCAGACATTCCACCTCTGGCCCCTGGGGTATAACTGCCACACAGTGCTGGAGACAGAACACCACCACCACCCACATGTGAGGCACATGAACAGCGGAAGACGAAGATGCGGATGATTCTGCCTTAGTGGTAAGAAGGACACAGTAACATTCATCTCCACCATATGGCCTGTTTCTGCTTGGTTCTGCCCTCTGCATCATCACCTTTCACTGCCCCTCGATACACTCTGCGACACTCACCTTGGACCTCGACTTGGACTGCCATATTCTGTTTGGTTACCAATGATTCAGCAATCAGACTGCGGACTGAACTCTTCTTCTTCCGATGAACTTGTCATTCCCTAAAGGACTCTGGCTGGCCAACAATATAAAGTGGGGTTTGCATGGCCCTGTACTGCTCCAACTGCAACACTCCGCTGAATGTGTATTAAACATTCATTTTCACACAGATGTATTATGTCTATGATCATTCAAGTGTGTAAGTATGGATGAATGTAGGGTTAGTGATTCCCCCTTACATTCATGTTACTCATGTTGTGGGACTTGAGTCACAGGTTGCAACATTAACAATTGTGGTCTGGGTGGTGTTCACACTACAACAGAGAAACATGCATTAGTTACTTTCTTGTCCAGTCTAGGAGAGATCCACGCCCAGAGCCCCGGGGTAATTGTTCACACCCCTGCTCAGGACTGGCATACGCTAGGCAATCCCACTCGGTTTACTCTCACAGGGGGGACGACAACGCTACATGTCCCAGGTCTTATCTGTAGTGATCTACTGATCACAGGTCTAGTTGTCAGCATGCCACAGTCACTCCCTCACGGCTGGTCTACACCCACACCACACCCATCCAGCACACAGGACATGTGACCCTGCCAATAAAAAGAGCCGTGTGCACATGCTTGATTCCATTTCCACTCTCCATCTGGGTGTATCCTTGCGGTTATTATTTATGCATGAGGGTCTAAAGCCCTACCACATCACATTCCTCACTGCTGGAGGTGACATGTTAGCGTCCGCACCACGAGACTCAATCATAAAGGGTCCACGAATTGCATTGCACAGACTTGCTGGCACCGGATAACCTGCGGCTGGCATGGGCCTACCGCCACAGGATGGTGACTTTTGGTTCTCTGTGGTAGGGGCACCTTAAGCACTGAGCCGGTGTACAGCCTGCGATGATGCCCCGTCCTGGGGGTCGGATTGGTAAGGCTTTCTGTGAGGCCTGCTGGACCACAGTGTAGGCCTGAGCCAGCAGGCAGCGTGGGACTACCGCCACATGGCGTTGCCTCACAGATCACAGAATTAGTGGCACCTAAAGAGCTGAGCAGGTGTACAGCCTGCAATGATGCTGTGTGCACTGATATGATCTCTACCATTGCGAAATCAAGACCAAGAGTCAAGTGTGTGACGTGGTGGCCCACGGCGCAGGGCTGTATGATGTGGAGGCTTCAAAGTTTGTGGGCTTGGAGCTTGCACCGGCACGTGGTGGGCCCTCTTGGAGACACGCCGGTGGCAGAAGGTAAGCAGTGTGGCCTGAGTGCACAAGGGTGGGCAATCACCGCTGGGCGTTAAGAGGGAGCTGGGGGCGGCAGCCTGTGTGCTCAGGGGCGGGGTAGTGATGATGGCGTGTGCAATTGTATGAACTCTGCCATTCCTAAATCTGGACTCTGTTTCGGATAAGGGACCTGGTGGACTGCAGTGTATGCCGGCACATGGTTGGAGACACACCAGTGGCACCAGGTGAGCAGTGAGGCCTGGGTCCGCAGTGTCAGCACTCTCTCTTCCTCTCCCTCTCCCTCTCCCTCTCTTCCTTTCACTGTCTCTCTCTTTCCCTCTCTTTCTCTCTCATTCTTTCTCTCTTTTTTCTCTCTCTCTCCCCCTCTCTCTCTCCCTCTCTTTTTCTCTCTTTCTCTCTCTCTCTCTCCCTCTCTTTCTCTATCTCTCTCCCTCTCTTTCTCTCTCCCTCTCTCTCTCTCTTTCTCTCTCTCTCTCTCACTCTCTCTCTCCTTCTCTCTCGCTTTCTCTCTCTTTCTTTCTTTCCTTCTCTCTCGCTGTCCCTCTCTTTCTCTCTCTCTCTCTGTCCTTTGATGAGCGTACGACACACCTTCTTATCTTGAATTTTGTCTTGCAGGCTGTGACTTACATATTGTCCATAGAAGACCTGCAATGACTCTTCCAAATAGTTGTTTTGAGTTTAATTTGAACACAATGATTTGTTTGGAAATTCAGAGATGATTGAATAATTCTCCTTTTTCTGACCGCGCATGAATGTTGATTTGGTAATTGTGCTACATCAGGCGAATTCTTTTGTTCATGATTTTGTAAAGTTGATGTAACATATCTTTGTCAGGGGGTAAGGGGGGGTGCCGGCGGGGGAGGAAGGCCTGCGTGCGTTGGGTTTTGTGGCCCTCTTGGGTGTCCGGGCTGCATGATCAGTAGCTCCATGGCATCTGTTGTTCTTCAGGTGTGGCTCTGTCCTGGGCTCCCTTTTATGGTGCAGGTTGTCATCAGACTTTACACCAGTTAGAGCAGGAGTTAAATCCCTGCTGCTAACGCGTCTTATTGACTGCTTTGAGATCTTATCAACAATGTGGCTGGTCATTGAGAATGTTGAGAAGTGGTGTTTTTACAGCTTTTTGCACAGGAACGCCTACTCTGCATCTCATTAGCGTTAGTTGCTGGGGTCATCTGTGGCAATGTTTTTTGCTGCTGCAATTGCAGGTAAACTGGTGCTATTGGCTGTTAGCACCAGCTTGTGAATAGGGCGATACATTTATCGCCACTTTGGCTGCAATAAAGTGCCACTAACTCGGCAATAAGTCCTTGAGAATAAGAGTGGTGAGGCAGAAAACCTCAAGTTGAATATACAATGCAAGTGAGCTTAAACAAACATGGTTGGGGACGGTGTTTTCTTCCCCCCGCAAGAACATATGAGAAAAATAAGGGTGCAAAGTGTGCATTTCTAGCATATATTTCAGGAGAGCTTGCTACAAAGAATCCACACTCTCCCTGCTCTCACGCAGTCACATCAATCATACAAACACATCACTGAGCTCATCCTGCACTCAGACGCACACACTTCGCTCACCCGACATCCACTCACACAAGCAAACTGATCACAAGGGTGCATTTCATCCAGTGCATTCACACCACGCACACTGCACTCATGAAGTGATATTGGTTTATACTCATAAGTCACACAACCCAGTCTTCCCTCAGGCAGGCACACAATATACAATTCACAACCGCACACCATTCATCCTGCCCTCACATACAGTCTTACCACTCAACCAGTGGACTCTCATTACTCACCCTGTACTCATATATTCATACCACTCTCCCACAATCATACAGTCACACTACTCACTCTGCAGTAACACTGGCATATCACTCACCCTGCACTAATATATTCACAACACTCACCACCCACGCTGCACACTCACATAAACCCCAGGCTGCAGCAGCACTAAACCCTCTCTGCACCCTACCCACTCAAGCAGAGTCCTGTAGGTGTACTTCTCTTGCAGTGTGTTGGGGAGTGGGTGTGTTGGTGGAGGTCAAGCAAAGGAAACAGTCCTGGGAACCACAAGGCTGCAGGAGGTCGGGAGGCTGCACAGATGACGACCCCATGGGAAATGTCAGTTGTGGGCAAAGCAGAGCTGTTCTGTCCTCTGGAAGCCTTCCACACCTTCTGGTAGTGCAGAGGCATCAGCATTGTTTTGTTTTAAATGGGGGTCATTTACCCTTTCAGGGCCTGTAACCAGGGCTGGATTAATCATAAAGGAAAATAAGCATGTGCTTAGTGCATCAAGGGAAGGGGGGCACCACTGAATTTATAATTGGTCAAATGGTGCAAAACTGCAAATGGTGCCCCTGAACCTATAAATAAAGTGAAAGTATACAAAAATAAAATTATTTTCCATCTTACTGTAAGTTTTGTTTAATTTCGGAAAATATCATTTTATTTTATCTTTTATATTTTGAATTAGATATATATGGGGCATCAAAATCTTTTAAGTGCTTAGGACCGCTAAAGGTCTTAATCTGGCCCTGCTTGAAATCTTCCTATAGAAATGACATCTGGCGTGTTTTCTACCATCATTTTAAAGTTCTGTCCAGTAAAAAGTTATAAAGAAATCTCCCAAAGTCTATATTTTCCCATAGTATATACTTCAAATAGCAAAAAGAAGAGAGCACCTTAAAACATACTCTAAAGCTGCTGTAACAATCACTGACTAAGTAAATGAAAACAGAAACGTCATGTTACAAATGATAATCAATTATTTTTCATGTGGGTCTCTTTAGGAATATTGTCCGGGCCTTTGCAGACTCTTAAAACAGAAACAAACCGCTGATGTTTTTACCTACCTGAGGCAGATATTCTGCTCAACCTCATAACAGCCAACAGATCAATAGAAACAGGTGGACCCAAACAAACCAATCAAACAGGGTTTTGGAGAGCACACTACTCAACCGTTATGGTCTTAAGTTGCAGAGGCGTGGGTGTGAGCAGCTCTTTTGGGGTCATTCGAAGAGCCAGATTTTGAGGTCCTTCCTGAATTGGTGCAGTGTCGGGCTATGCCAGAGGTGAAGGGGGAGATCATTCCAGGTCTTGGTTGTGAGGTAGGAGAAGGATCTTCCACCTGCTCTGGTCCTGTAGAAGCGTGGGACTTTGGCTAGGGAGAGTTCGGCTGAGCGGAGGTTTCTCTTGGGGGCATGGAAGGAGATGCAGTCATTGGGGTAGTGGGGTGAGGTGTTGTCGAGGCCTTTTTAGGTTTGCTTGAGCAGCTTGAAAGTTATTGTTCTTTAATGGGGAGTCAGTGGAGGTCACAGATGTATTGGGTGATGTGGTTGTGCCGTGAGATATCAAGGATTAGTCTGGCTGCGGCATTGTGGATGGTCTGGACTTTGCAGAGGATTTTTTTGTTGATTTCAGCATAGAAGATGTTGTAGTAGTCCAGTCTACTGGTGACAAGTGCATGAGTGACCGTTTTCCTGAAGTTGGCGGGGATCCACTTGAATGTCTTGCATTGTATGGGGAGGGTGTTAAAGCATGCAGAGGAGATGGTGTTGATCTTGTGATTAATGATGAGTGATGAGTTTAGTATGATGCTGAGGTTTTGTGCATGGTTCGTTGTGGTGGGTGGGTTTCTGAGGACGTGAGGCCACCAGGTGTCATCCCATGCAGAGGGGGTGCAGCTGAGGATGAGGACTTCTGTTTCATCAGAGTTGAGTTTCAAACAGCTGTACCTCATCCAGGTTGCAATGATATTCATCCCTTCTTGGAAGTTGTGCCTGGTGATGTCAGGTCCCTTGTTGAGGGAGAAGATGTGCTGGGTGTCATAGGTGTAGGAGACGATGTTGAGCCCTTGGTTTCTGATGATGGTTGTAAGGGGGGGTCATGTGGACGTTGAAGAGGGTGGGCCTGAGGGAGGATCCGCATCTGATCTTTGTCGGTTCTGAGAGGAAGGGCGAGAGTCTTGTTCTCAGTTTTCTGCCTGTGAGGAATGATCGTACCCAGTCTAGGGCCTTTCCTTGTATGCTGGTGTTGTGAAGTCTGGTGGCTAGTGTGCGTGGGGAGACGGTGTTGAAGACTGCTGATAGGTCCAGGAGGATGAGGGCTGCTATTCGATCTTAGTCAAGGAAGGCACGGATGTTGTCTGTGAGGGAGATGATGGCAGTCTTGGTGCAGTGGTTCTGTGGAATCCAGATTGAGAGGTGTCTAGGATATTGTTGGTTTCGAGGAATTGTGCTAGCTGGGAGTTGACAGCCTTTATCGATGACCTTGGCTGCGAAAGTGAGCAGTAAGATGGGCCTGAAGTTATTGAGGTCCGACGGGTCTGGGGACCTCTTCTTTAGGAAGGGGTTGACTTTGACACACTGCAAGTTGTCAGGGAATGTGGCGGTCTCAAGGGAGCAGTTGATGGTTCGACATAGCTCAGGTACGATGGCTGTGGTGGCCCTATGGAAGATATGTGGCAGGCTGGGGTCAGAAGGTGCTCCAGAGTGGATGCTCTTCATGGTCTTTAGTGTATCTTGTGTAGTGGGTGGGGTCCAGGTAAGAAGGGTCTGTTGGGTGGCATCACTGAGGGTGGTGGGTGGGGCAGTGCAGAGGTCTTGGTCATCGAAGTTGCAGTAGAGTGTCTTGATCTTGAGGTGATAGTTAAAGCTGACTCTGTCACATAGGTCTTGGGGCGGAGGGACGTCAATTGTTTCACTGTCGGGTTTGGCAAATTCCTGTATGATGGAGAAGAGTTCCTTGGAGTTATGGGCATTGGAGAGGTTTCTGTCTTGTAAGAAGTTTTTCTTTGTGGATTTGATGAGTTGGTGGTGTGCCGTGGTGGCTGTTTTCTAGGTGAAGTGTGCTTCCAGAGATTTGTTGTTTCTCCACATCTATTTCTGTCATCTCAAGGAGTGCTTGGATTCTTGGAGTGCAGATGTGAACCAGTTATCTTTCTTGGCTTGTCATCTTGTGGTGCTCTGGAGGGGAGATAGTGTGTTAGTGCAGTTGGCTATGCATTGGTGGAGGTTGCTTGCTGTGGTGTTGGTGTCTGCTATAGTTGGGGGTGGAGTGCAGGTGAGGGTGGATGTGAAATCTTCTTCAGAGACTTTGTTCCAGATTCTGTGTGGGAGGTGGCATGTGTGCTTGTGTACAATTGGTTTGGTAAAGGAGAAATGGATGCTGTGGTGGTCAGTCTAGAGCAGTTCCATGATTTGACTGAAGAGGATGTTGTTTCCTCCTGCGAAGATGGGGTTGAGTACATCTCCCACTGTGTGTTGGAAAAGTTGCTTCAGCCCTATGTTGGTGAGGTTCTCTAGGAGAGCGGTGGTGATAGGGTCACTGTGGTTCTCCTGATAGAAGTTCCTGTCTTTGAGTAGTATGTAGTCTGTGGAGGCAAGGGGTACGATAAGGTCGGTGTTGACATTGGTGAATGGGGTGTGGGGATCAACTGGTCTGTAGGTGAGTGTTCCGCAGAGTGTCATTCTGGGATTGAACTTTATCTAGAAGTAGAGATGTTCCATGGGTGGGTGAGGCGTCATACAAGTCGGAGGTTGTCAATCAGAGGGAGCTTTTGTGGATGATGGTGAGGTCTCTTCCTGGGCAGTTGGGGTGTTTCTTTGTCAGGATCTTGTATCCGTCGGAGATGGTGGCTGCAATGTTGGGTGCAGAGCTGGCATTGGTCCAGATCTCTGTAAAGAAGGCAACATCAGGCGGGTGAGTGTTGAGGAGGTCTCAGATTTCTATCGCGTGTCTGTGAAAGAAGAGTATGTTGAGGAGGATGCATCTCATTGGTTTGTGTGTCCTGGTGTCTGGTGGGCTGGGGGTTGATGCTGGGATCCGGGGGTGGTCGCGGTGTAGGTAGGAGATCGAGCCTTGGGTGTTGCTCGGCATCGAGAGCTGGCAGTTGTTATTGCGTCCAGCGTTGAGTGCATGGAGAGTGCTGGGGTCGTAAAGGTTGGGGACAGGTTCCCTGGCGCTGGTCGGTGTTGGGCTGAGGACGGGCGCAGACATGCTTGCCTTTGGGCTGCCTTCAGAGCGCCAGTGGCACGGCCGCACAGCACCCGCCATTAAATAGGGGGAGGGTGATCAGCTGGGAGGCAGGAGAAACATGCTCGGGCAGAGGGCTCATGAGGGCAGCAGCGGTGCCGAGCGCGGGAAGAGGGAGCCAGCAGAGCAAGAGGGTATTAAGGCAAAAAGAGAAAAGGCAAAAAGAAAAGGCAAAGAGAAAGAGGCAAAAAGAGAAAAGGCAAAGAGAAAGAGGCAACAAACAGAAAAGGCCAAGAGAAAGAGGCAAGGAGAAAAAAGCAAAGAGAAAGAGGCAAGGAGAGAAGGGAAATGAGAAAGAGGCAAAAAGAGAAACAGTCATAGAGAAAAAGGCATTGAGAAATAGGCAAAAAGGACATAGAACAGAGCGGAATAGCAGAAGAGCAGGGTGCTCTTCCTCTAGACCACCAGAGATGAGGCTCAGGAAGGAGCCTGTGCGTGAGGAGGGCCTCAAACACCTACCTTGAAGGAGCTCAGGTTTAAGATCAGTGCCTTAACGGTGTAGCTGCGTGGGGGGGAGTAATGACACTGACCAAGAAGGTCAAAGGTCTTGCTGCGGACTGATGTTGCAGCCAAGGTTCATTACATTGCCAATCATTGAATAGCCCATTCATTCTACTATAATTAAGCTTCAGCCTTCCTGTCTTTTAATAAGCGCTTGCATTGGGGGCACAGATGGACTCTGACCACAGACATACCAGCCTCTTTCAGAAAGGATCACAAACTCTTTCCCAGTGAGAGACTGAACATGCATCCCTCACGGCCCTGACCAAGGCAGAGCCTTGCCTGCCCTTTTCCCTATGCTCACCTCTAACCACACAACCCACTCACAGCGTGTAGTCCACATACAGTAATATCATAATACATAACATACATTTACAAATAAGCTAGTTGGAAGAGTGGCCCGATGAGTTGAACCCTTGTGTCTGCCATCTGCCAAGGTCTGCCAGCCGCCATTCCAAGATCAAGTAAGCACAGTGAAGCTGGGTAAAAGAGAGATGGCTTGTTAAAAGCGATTAAAAAACAGCATAAGTGCAATATAAGTGCTATGTTTAAAAATGCATTGATATTACAAAACAATGCAACAAGGAATATAGACTAGAGATTGAAGGTTTCATGTACTTACCTTGGTCTCTATCAGGCAGGATGGAGCTCCAGACCGACCTGCTGTCTGCCTGTTGAACCTCGCAGCTCACCTTTCCAACAGCAAATATCTTGTGCAGCAGTACCCACTGAGCCCATCACTGTCCTTTGGCGGCTGTGAGCTAGGTTGTGCTGTGGAGTACTGGCATCTTAAAGTTTAATTTATGGTGAAGATGGGGTAGCCGCTTCCCTGTACTGCAGATCAGCATGGAGTGCTCCGGGGTGAACTGTGTAATTTTGACCAGTATTCCAGGTGCACTCTGGGAGAGCCAGCCATGGAGACAAGTGGCAGCAGCCCCTCGGTAGTGAGTGCGCCCAGTAAGATTCTTCCCTCCCCCACCTCTCCTTCTGGGGATCCACACCCTCCTTCTAGGAGAAGCACCCCCAAAACCATGAAATGGCTAAGTGTTGGTATCAGCCCTCCCACACAATTCTTCCACCAGTTCAGGACATCCACCCTGCAACAGGTCTCCCAACCCAGGGACCAAAGCCTCAGGTTGAACCAGGGACAGGGGCAAGTACTCCCTCCCCCTGAACCCCCTTCCAGAGTTTTGCACCCTTCCACTTGGAGTGGTACCCCAAAAGACAAGATGGTAGGGATACTGCTAGCAGTTGCTCCTCCCTCCAGGTCAGGTGTTACAGCCTGAATCTTCCCTCCCACCCAGGGACTACACCCTGTGGCTGAGCCTGTGCCTGGCAAGGCAGGAGTTCCTGGGGAGCAAACCTGCTCTCCTTAAGAGTAACACATACCTCATGTGTTGTGTGATAGTCTGCCTGGCACTGATCTCCCAACCCCTTCCCATCTGACAGCATGCAAAGACCCCCCAAACCAGAAGCCTCCAAACTTAGACAGTACCATCTGCCTAGACTGTTGAGATCAAGTGACAAATCACTGTTAAGCATTGCACATATCAAGAAGGCGAGTTTGGACGGTAGGTCATTTTTCTCTTTGGTTCCTTTATATTGGAGTAAGCTACCACACTATATTAGGTCATGTATGGAACATTTTTGTGTTTTGAATTGGTTGTGCTAGGCTGTCTGGCTGCCTGGTCGCCTTGGGGTGATTTGAGGGCATTATAAATGGCACTTAAAAAAAGCAGTATCACCAGGGTCAATCCTAAGGAGCTCTACCATCAGAGTTGGCCCCTGACCCACTGGTTCTCCCACCTTGGACTGCCTCCCCCTCTTACTCCTTCATCTGTGCTTCAGCACCCTCCACTCAGGAGTGGTGCTGCCAGGCACAAGAACTTCTGGAACCCTGCTTACAAAAGCTCCTCCAAAGTTCTCCTGACACTAGGAGATCCCCCTCAGCGGATGGTCTTCCAGTAGAGACTAGGCTCCCCTCCTGGTGTTCACTCATGGAACTAACCAGGCTCTGGGACTGGGTTTTGGGCAGCCTGGGACTCTTCCCATCCCTCCTCCTCACCTGAGACGGGACCTGGGACCCTCTACCCATTCCACTACACTGAGACCTATCTGGGCTACCATTAACTTTTTCCACCACCCTTGGATGGGAAATGTCTGAGCCACTCTGTTTAGGTACACTCTCAAATGAATTTCCAGACCCTCTAGCACTCATGCAGAGGTCTGCCTCCTGTGAAAGTTCCCTGGGATCATTGAACTTACACTCAGAAGGTGTTGGCGTAGCCCTGGAAAACAACAACGGAGCATGTGCTCTCTGACAATCAGATTAAGCAGCCCTTCAAAATTGTTTGCTGTGCTATCCTTCACCCAACCCTCCTGTGAATCACAACATTCTTCTACAAACTCCCCACAAGACTGGTGAAACAGTTTCCTACTGCTCCTGGACCTCAACGTATGCCCTTCAGGTGTGACACCCTCCTCATGGGAACTAGGTACTACACTCTGGAATCTCGGAGTGGAAGTTTCTACACTGGACACAACATTGCTGCCACCACTGGACTCCAACCTCACTGGTGAATCCAGAACACAGAAACTAAGCTCAAGGGATGACCTGTGCTAAAGAAATAGTTTCTCTCTGGCGAAGGCCTTCTCTGCTTCCGCCATTGTCTAATGCACTAAGATTCTCTCATTATCAGTATTTCTCTTCTCAGTGGTGAGCTCCCTGAGACTTAACTCCTGAGCCCCAGGTCCGTTGCCACGGGGGCCTGATGGGGCCAGGCCAGTCCATATTTTTCTTTGCCCCCCCTAAAAACCCAGGCCCTCAGATTTCATATTCTTGTACAAAACTTAAAGTGTACTGCCTGACTGTGCTGTGTGAAGTTACGCTGAAAGTCAGTCGGGCAAAAAGAAAGTAATAAACTAGGAATACCGAACATTTAGGTGTCTGCTGTAAGCAAGACCAAAAGGATTGGGGTACATGTGGTGTGGAGTTCCTGCATCTTTTGTGAAAAATAAATGGACAGGAAGGGGGCCAGGGGGGCTACGCAGGATCCTCTCTGATCAGCTCTGCATATACTGTATCGTAAAGAGTTATGAATACTATACATTGTTTGTCCACCTACACGTAGCAGGGACAGTTTCTCAGAGCAGAAAGCAGGTTGAGATCCTGGCACCAAAGTGCAAGTGGTATCACTCATTGTTTGGTAGTGCAGAGCAAGTGACAGGCCTGTGTGAAAAGAACCTGCCTGCACCACATTTAACCATCTGCCTGATGCAGCATGTGGTATCCTCCAGCTGTGCATATAGGAATCCATGTATATTAGGGCCTGCACTGCCCCTGTTGGCAGACTTCTTCTGTTGCCTATGCAATTGGTACTGCCCTGCAGCGGGTGAAGCGATCCTGCTTCACTGCACTGGCCTGAGGTGCCCAGTGAAGCCACAATATTTTTGTATTTGATTTAACAGCCAGTGGTAAAGGAGACTAATTATCATTGCTCGAGGGAAAGGCCCATTGTCTGTTCTTTACCGATTACCTTATTCCTCCCAAAGATCTTGCTTTCTTCAAATTTATAGAGGTTGATAGTACCACAGGGGAATTGTGGGCTTGTTTGTATTGGCTACCACCAAGGCTAAAAGGCTTAGAAGGGCCTCAGAGAGTGTTTTTTACTAACTATAACCTTTTCTTTCTTTTTATTCCTTGTTTCATTTTGGCAGCTAGTTCGCATTAGTGTTGGGACGCTTCAGTGGAAGTAGCCATGCGCTTTATAAATTGTTTATTATTTTTTAATATTATTAAAGGAGGTGCAGACCAATCTCAAATAGTATGCACAGGGAGAGAAGAGAGAATCCCGATAGTCAAAATTGGCAATAAATATTTAGAAATGGGGTTTAGTTAACAGTTACTGGTACTGGAAAGGAGAAAAGGGCAGTGGGTTATGGATCAGAATGGAAGGAATGATAGGGGGGAGGAATGGCAGAGGGAAGACAGGGAAGAGGTTAGAAGAGTGGATGCAAATAGTGGGTAATATCACATCCAACAGTCGGTTAGCTTGGTGGTACTGAGCTTGAATTGTAAAGGGTAGAAGCTGGGCCGACTTTAGTGGTGGTGGCGGCCCCTGGTGCCCTCTCTCTCATACATTTCATTTGTTTAAAAGTGCTGGTAAAGACTGACTTTACTAATCCACTCAGCTATCCACATAATATACAGATCTGTTCTTTGCAGCAGGCATATTAACTCTCTGCACCACTTTACGGCGAGGCAAAACTACCACTAGATGAAACTCTAATCTCTCTCTCTAGCAGGACCACTAATATCAAGAGTTACCTGACATTTTTATTGTTGCCTGAAAAAGCTGGATGAAAAGGACTTCTACAGCAATTGCTTTTAATTTTAAGGTATCGCTAAAGACAGCACCCCCCTTTGAATGCCCCTTCTCCAGGTCAGCAGCCAGTGCAGCCGCACCAACCTAAAACAGGTCCTCGTTAGAAGACAGTTTACTGGGTAGAATGAGAAAGATAGTAAAGGGCAGGAATGGAAACATGAAGTAAAGTCAGGGTAGAATGCATGCAAGGAAGAGGACAGGAAGCATAGACATCAGGCAAAAGGACTGGGTAACAGGAAGACAGGGTACAGACTAGGGAGAGTATGGCAGTGAGCAAGCATGAAGGTGGGGCAGTCAGAGAAAAAGGCAGTTAATGTAAACATCACAGAAAATCACATCACATCACATACCCAAATCAGAGAAAATTATCCCTTAGCTTCTGATGATATCCAGGTTATATCATGAAAAATAAGTACTTGCATTAAACAGTAACTTTTTAGCACTCTCTCCATCCTTACACTCACAAATTCATCTCTTTTGACTCCAGTCTACATTTGTTGTCCCAATCCTTAATCTGAGGTTGAGTCTTACCTTGGAGCCAGGTAATTACTTTGCTACCCTTGAAAATATCTATGTATTTTAGTTTGCCCCCACAGTTACATAAGGACTCTCCACAAATTCACATCCTGTTATTTTAATCTCCATCCAGACATTATTTGCTTCTTTCTAATCTGCTTATTAGCTGTGAGTGTCTTAGGTCTTTTCTGATAATTACTGTCCTTCAGCAAACAGGAATGATGTATCTCAAGCTGTGGCTTGGCTTTAGCTGGTGCAGAGCTCTTCTGCTGCGCCTTACATGCCAACATTTGAGGGTCGATTCCGATTCAGGAAAAACTGCTCCAAATAGCCGTTCATAGCGGTTTTCCCATATGAATCGTACCCTGCAACGTCCCCCGTACATACGACAAAGTACGATTCGTACCAGAAGCTGAACTCCGTACGAATCGTACAGAGACCGTACGAATCAAATCCCCTTACGAATCTCCCTCGGAACCCGCTGTACGCGACATCTGTATGGTTCGCAGCAGTTTTCTCCGACCCAGCAAGTACGATTCTTGTCGGGTACGCACCGTACAACCCTTTTTCTACCGGAGCTGAAAACAGCAGTAAAAGCAGAGTTCGCCCCGAAACAGGTACGGAACGGCCCCCCCCAGGTATGGTGCGTACATCCCATGATCACAGGGTTACTGTGCGTACCCCTGCGATCACGGGGTATACGCACCGTACCCCACGATCTTGGGTTGTACGCACCGTACCCCATGTTTGCTGGGTGTACGGTGCGTACACCCTGCGATCGCGGGGTACGGTGCATACACCCTGTGATCACAGGGGTACGCACTGTACCCCTGCGATCATGGGGTGTACGTACCGTACGGTGTATAAGTGATTATGTGCTTTTCCGTACAAATCGCCCTTACCTGACGTCGACCGTACAAATCGCGTCCTCCTACCCCGGTCCGGATCGTACTCGTCGGGTCGTACGGCATGTGTACGAGTCGTACGGTTCACTGTTTCAGCCTTGCAATACGTACGGATCGCGACGATTCAGATGGATTGACGGAATACGATCATACTACGCGACTCGGACGGAAGAGTCATAATCGTACAGCGATGGCTCCGGATGAAAATCGTACAGACGATTTTTTTCCAGGATTGGAGTCGGCCCCTAGGTGTTAGATAAGGAGAAATTTATAACACAAAATTGGGAAACTTTAATTTCATATTGACTAACATTAAAATGCAGAAAGTTTTAAGTTAAGTTTTTGCTACAAAAATCAAGAGTATATTGCCTGAATTGGGAGTTCTATCATGTATGACTATACTAGAGGTTTCTCCTGGCCTTAGAGTGATCGTTCTCCAGTAGGTACACTCTATCCCTTAGGATGCTAGTGCAAGGCTCTCTCTGGCAGGATGGTGGCAAACTCTCTCTGGATTCTTTGGCATATCTGGGACTTCTCTTGTTCATACTAAGATTACTTTCTTTTTACTTAGGGCTGGGTCTTTGAGGTCTTCCTTATCTGCTGTCTCCTTTGGGTTCCCCAAATCATGACCACTTAGTTGTGCTAAGTGGTGTTTGGGGTGGATGGAGACACTTTTCCTTTTGTCCCTGCCACAGCAACATGGGTGTGTTTGATATGGATGGTATGTTTCTCTATTTTCCTGTCTGCCATCCTTTAAGGACTTCACATTTTTCTTTGGGAGTGCCTCCTTTGACTTCTTACTTTATTTTCCTGGGCCCTCTTCTTGAGCCAGGCCTTACTTCTTTTTTCCTGGGGCTTCTGCTTCACCCCCCTCCCTAGAGGAAGAAAGGTGTTCTGCTTGGCTGTCTCTCTTTACAAACTATGTGCTGTTAATTTTGTAGTTGTTATGGCTGATATTTGCCATATGTGTCAGTGATCATGGCTGCATCTTTGTGACCTGGACCTCTCCTGTACCGTTTTCCGGCACGCTGTGTTGCTCCTCAGCCCCTACTCTTGTGTGAATTTCGAGCTACCTAGTTGTGTCCCTCTGAAACTTTATTTCCTTGGCAAATGATTTCTTTCCTTTGGTGTTAGAAAAATCATTTGCCAATTACTTTAGGCCTGGCTGTTGTGGGCTAGTCTGCCTCACTTCTCTTTGGAGCATGGTACCTACTGTCACCATTTCAGCCATTCCGACCCTACCAGGACTCTCTATTGGCAGGGCACGGTACTTACAACCCAATGTAGAAGGGGGTACAGGAGCTATTTAGAAAGTAGAAGTCCAGTACAGATGCTCCCAAAGAATCAAGTGGTTATCACTGAGGGGTTACTGTTCCTAATGGAAAGATATAGACAGCAGCCTAATCTGGTTCCTGAAAAAAAAGAAAACAAAAAAAAGTGAAGTCTGGTTTACAGTCAAGGTTGGATACCGATGAAGGTGGGGGAATTTCTCCTTTTGGAAAAAGTGCCCTCACACGCCCATGCAGGTGTTATGCTTCATCATCGGGCGTGTGCTCCTCATGTGCTCTCTTATCTGTAAGTGTGAGTGCAGGTGAAAGTGAGATTCAGGTCGACATGTTTCACGCTAAGACTTGGTCCCTAGTGGATCCCATTGCGTTTCTTCAGGACCCTACTGTGATATATAATATTAAAATTGAGAATCAGAGAAGGTGACACTCTCTATTCCTATGATACCTAGAGTCAGGTATGTAGGCGTCAATGTGCCTATTTGAACGTCCAATAGGCATTCCAGATTCCAACCTTGAGGGAAGAAAAAGACAATAAAGTAGTAATAGGGTGATTAGGCTCTTTCACTCAGTATGGAATGCAGATTTTATTCTTTGCATTTCCACTTCCAGATGCTATATAGGGGCATGCTGGATCAAACATACCCTTTCATCATTGATTAACACATTGCTGCATGGCACATTCCCTGCACTTGTGTGGCCTGTGCAGGTTCGCATTTCACAGGACAGTGTGGCACCTCAACATGACAAACAGGCAATGAGGGAAACACAGTATATGTATGCAATATATTTCACACGGACCCCATGGCGTAAATGGGATGTCTATAACGTGTGGTAAGTCAAGGCATTTTAGCCATAGTGAATGTGGCAGTCCTTTACCTTTAAAATATAAAAAAAGTAATACTCTCAGGAGTGTAGGGTAGAGACCCTGTCAACTGTTTCAATGTTCCCTCCCTGCTTCTGTTCCTGATTTGCAATTTTGGGTTTGAGGCCATTATCGAGGCCTATCTGAACACCTCTCTCTGCCTTGGTTTGCTATGGTCTAGGCTCTCCTCACTGATACTTATGTGCATTGTGTTGCTTTTTTGGGCTGGTTTGATTGCTCAGTATGGGCGTTGCCCCAACAGAGACCCTCCTTTGATTTGATGCCCCTTGGCCAGAATGCTGGTGTCTGACTCTATGGCATAGAAATCACTGTCATGTCTCCCACAGTGGCTTCTGCATTCCCACCATGTTGGAGACTCTTTCTTTGTGTTCTCTATATCTCCAGCCTGGTATTTGCGTTCCACTTTCAGAGGGATTTGGTCTAGCATTTTCTCATTTCGAGCTTATATTTCCTAGGAAGTATCTGCTTCAGTGTTCAAGTTGGTGGTGCAGTTCCCACACAACCTACACATTGTTGGTGTATGTCCCCTGAATTGGTTACAGTTGAAATTCTGCAAGTGTGCTGTTCTCCTGTTCTGTATTCTGTTCCATCTGTTTGTTCAAGGTTTGCAGGCTTTTCCCAGCTTTAGCTGGTTGTCTTCTTGCTTGAGCTTCCTTCATTTTGGTAGCCATGCTGTGGTGTCTGCTTTCAGTGCCATGCTCTAGTATTTTTTGGAATTTTTAGGTCATTGGGACTGGTTGTCTTGACCTCCTGTCCTTCATAGATGGTCATTGTTATGGGTTGTATACTGTTTCCCTTTTCTTCTTGGTCTGTGCTACTGCTCAATGACTTGTGATGTTCTATCAATTGCATTGTGACTTTCTTCCTCAGGATCTCTCATGGCCTCTCTTTCTGCTCGGTCACATTGTGGCTGTGTCCTTGTTTAGATGTTCAGTTTTGGGGGTCAGCTGAGCTTGATCATAACTTTTTCTTTCTAGGCGAGGGGATTTTTGATTCTGCTCTTTCTTTTCTGTGTCTGAGTGTCTTTCTTCTCCATGATGTAGAGTTGTGGGTCTCTGTTCAGTCTGTTCGTAATGATCATTTCCTTTGTGGTTTTTGTTTTGGAATTTATTTTGCACGCTTGGATCATGTGGTGCCACCAGCAGGGGCTCATGTCCTATCATGTGTCTGTACTTCTTTTCGATAAGCTAGTGCCTTTTCCTGGTACTGAACATGGATATGCCTGCTACTGATTCATGTCGCTCAGTGCATTATTTGCTGGTGTCTGCTGGCCTGGCTAATAATGCATGGTGCTGTCCTTATCAGTGCATCATGCATGGTATTATGAGTTGTTTAGGCTCTGTAGCCTTTTTAGAGCTGGAGCTTTTGGATTTCGCCTCTTAGCCCTCCTGGTCCATGTCTTCTCCTCTTGCTATTCTACTCCAGTTTATCCTTGCTGGTGTGGTTTGCTTATGTTATGTTATGCATATTTGTGATGAACAGTATCACCCGGGAGGCTATCCTGGTACTGAGCAGGTGTGAGTCTAGCCACACATAGAGCCTAGTGGGACTACTCAAAAAGCTAGGTCTTCAGCTTCTTGGGGAATTCAAGAAGAGAGGAGGAGTCTCTTATGTGTAGCAGCAAGACATGCCATGCTTTAGGAGAGATGCAGGAGAAGGCTTGACTGTCAGACCTGTTTTTTTGTATGCATAGGATTTGTGCAAGTAGGAGTTCGGATGAGCGCAGGTGTCTTGTAAACTTGTAAACTTGCCGATTTATAGAGTGCGAATTGTTGCCCGGGGGCGTCCAAGCGCTAGGATAACCAGAGTCTACTAAAGGCGTGGGGGGAAGGCAGGCAGTTAATAAACGGATGCAAACAAAAAGGTCTTTAGTTGCTTGCGGAATTCAGTGAGGTTCGAGTTCGCTCTAAGATTGAGTGGAAGAGTGTTCCCGGTCTTGGACGCGTAGTACAAAAATATTGAAATAAAAAATATTGTTTTTATTAAATGTATTATTAATAATGTAAAACTAGGTAAAAAAATACATATCATTAAAAAAAATATACACACATTATAAACATTAAAACATATTTAAAAAATAATAACTAATACATATACATTTAAAATAAATTAAAAACTCTACATATAAATAATATATATACTTACTCCACATATTGCATCAGTAGGGAAAGCGTTGGATAGCATAGGAATAAAAATTACTATTCCCACTCCAGAGGGTGCAACAGTAGGGAAAGCGTTGGATTGCGTGGGGGTAAAAATTTACAAATCTGACTCCAAAGGGTGCCACAGTAGGGAAAGCGTTGGATAGCGTAGTGGGAAAAATTACTATTCCCACTCCAAAGGGTGCCACAGTAGGGAAAGCGTTGGATAGCGTAGGGGTAAAAATTACTATTCTCACTCCAGAAGGTGCTACAGTAGGGAAAGCGCTGGATAGCGTGGGGATAAAAATTACTATTTCAACTCCAAAGGGTGCAACAGTAGGGAAAGCGCTGGACAGCATAGGGGTAAAAATTACTATCCCCACTCTGGAGGGTGGAGCAGTAGGGAAAGCGTTGGATAGCTGGAAGGTTTGTGAAAGCAGATGCGATTGTTGAGGTATGTTGTGCCGATGTTATGTAGCGCCTTGAAAGTATGTGTGAGGAGTTTGAATTGTGCTGGTTTGTGAATTGAGAGCCAGTGGAGTGTTTTTATCCCGGCATGGAGGGTGTTGCCGTAGTCAAGATTGCTTGTGACCAGGGCATGAATGAGGGTTTTCTGAGTGCGTATTGGGAGCCATTTGAAAATCCTCCTCAGCATCTGCAGAGTATGGAAGCAGGAGGCAGTGACAGCATTAACTTGGGTTGTCATGTTGAGTTTGCTATAGATGTTCTCCCAAGGTTCTTGGCGTGGGTTGTGGGGGTGGGGGTCAGTCCTAGCTTTGTTGGCCCCCTGGTGGAGTCATACAGTGATGTACTGTTCCTGAAGAACTAATTTCAGTCTTCTCTGTGTTCAGCTTTAGACTGTTAGTCTTCATCCAGTGGGTGATTTCGGCATGTCAACATTGATCTTGATCCGGGTACTACGCATCTTGTCTGTGAGGGAGTGAAGGAGTAGCTTGTTGTTGGCATATGAGACAACATTGGGATGTATGACAAAATATCGAAAGTCAAATTATAGACATACAAAAATATCAAAGCAAAAATATCGACATCTCACATCAATCTCGAAACTCAACATCATCTCCTACGCCGACGACACACAGCTGATCCTCTCCCTGACCAACGACCCCGCCACCGCCAGAGCCGACCTACACAAAGGGATGAAACACGTAGCCGAATGGATGATGACCAGCCGCCTGAAATTGAACTCAGACAAGACGGAAGTTCTCATCCTGGGCTCCTCGCCCTCCGCCTGGGTCGACTCCTGGTGGCCACCCGCCCTGGGCTCCGCTCCCAAACCAACAGACCACGCACGCAACCTGGGCTTCATCCTGGACTCCTCCCTCTCCATGACCAGACAAGTCAATGCCGTCTCCTCGTCTTGTTTCAACATCCTGCGCATGCTACGTAAGATCTTCCGGTGGATCCCCACCGAGACCAGGAAGACAGTCACCCAGGCCCTCATCACCAGCCGTCTGGACTATGGCAACGCCCTCTACGCCGGAACCACCGCCAAGTTCCAGAAGAGACTCCAGCGAATCCAGAACGCCTCAGCAAGACTCATCCTCGACATCCCCAGACGAAGCCACATCTCCAGACACCTGAGAGACCTGCACTGGCTCCCGGTCAACAAGAGAATCACCTTCCGCCTCCTCACCCACGCACACAAAGCCCTGCACAACCAAGGCCCGAGTTACCTCAACAGCCGCCTTAACTTCTACGCTCCCACACGCCACCTTCGATCGACCAGCCACGCCCTCGCCGCCGTCCCCCGCATCCGAAGAGCCACAACACAAGGAAGATCCTTCTCCCACCTGACCGCCAAGACTTGGAACTCCCTCCCGACCCACCTCCGCCTGACCCAAGACCACCTCGCCTTCAGGAAGCAGCTCAAGACCTGGCTGATCGAGCAGTAGCGGACCCCCCCCCCAAGCGCCTTGAGACCCTCCGGGTGAGTAGTGCGCTATATAAATTCTATGATTGATTGATTGATTGACATCAAAAATATCAAAGTTGTATCTACATAAAGATAAGTACAAAAATATCGGAAAAAAATATCGCAGTACAAAAATATTGAAATAAAAAATATTGGTTTTATTAAATGTATTATTAATAATGTAAAAAATAAGTAAAAAATACATATCATTAAAAAAATTATACACACATAAACATTAAAACATATTTAAAAAATAATAACTAATACATATACATTTAAAATAAATTAAAAACTCTACATATAAATAATATATATACTTACTCCACATATTGCATCAGTAGGGAAAGCGTTGGATAGTATAGGGTTAAAAATTACTATTCCCACTCCAGAGGGTGCAACAGTAGGGAAAGCGTTGGATAGCGTGGGGGTAAAAATTACTAATCCCAGTAGGGAAAGCGTTGGCTAGCGTAGGGGTAAAAATTACTATTCCAACTCCAGAGGGTGCAACAGTAGGGAAAGCGTTGGATAGCGTGGGGGTAAAAATTTACAATTCTAACTCCAAAGGGTGCCACAGTAGGGAAAGCGTTGGATAGCGTAGTGGCAAAAATTACTATTCCCACTCCAAAGGGTGCCACAGTAGGGAAAGCGTTGGATAGCGTAGGGGTAAAAATGACTATTCCCACTCCAGAAGGTGCTACAGTAGGGAAAGCGCTGGATAGCGTGTGGGTAAACATTACTATTCCAACTCCAAAGGGTGCAACAGTAGGGAAAGCGTTGGATAGCGTGGGGGTAAAAATTACTATTCCCACTCCAGAGGGTGCAACAGTAGGGAAAGCGTTAGATAGCGTAGGGGTAAAAATTAGTATTCCCACTCCAGAGGGTGCAACAGTAGGGAAAGCGCTGGATAGCATAGGGGTAAAAATTACTATCCCCACTCCGGAGGGTGGAACAGTAGGGAAAGCGTTGGATAGCGTGGGGGTAAAAGTTAATGATCCCACTCCAGAGGGTGCAACAGTAGGGAAAGCTTTGGATAGCGTATGGGTGATAATTACTATTCCCACTCCAGAGGGTGCAATAGTAGGGAAAGCGCAGAATAGCATAGGGGTTATGTTAACATACTTATCAATTAAAACATTTTTATACAAACATTTTTTTAATATTTTATTTACAAAAATTTAGTACTAAATACCAAATATTTATAAATAATATTTACTTAAATAACAAAAAATTACTTACCAAACTACTCCCCCTTCAACATACAACACACTACACATACAAAAGAACACAACTAATCTAAATATCAATTAATCAATTAATAACAATTAATATGAATAAATAATGTAATTATAAATTAACTAATTGACAAATATAAAATTCCAATTAATAGTTATTGGCCATAATTAATTAACAATAAGAATAAACAATATGTATTAATAAATTATTTATTATACATATTATAAAATAATCTTAAAAAACTAATTACCAATTAAATAATTAACAATTAATAATAATAAATACCAATAAATAAATACAATCTCTTTAATTAATTTAATTTAATTATTTCACACCCTATTTCCCTATAAGCACACAACCCACTACACATAAATAAATCACATAAAAAAGTGTAATTATATTTTAATCAATTAATAATAATTACTCACCAATTAATTATTAATTAACAATACCAAAAATATTATTAATACATTAACTCTAATTAAATTAATTAACTAATTAATAATAATTAATTACCAATTAATTATTAATTAACAATAACAAAAAATAAAAAAATATTAATACATTAACTCTAATCATCTAATTACCTAATTAATAATAATTAATTACCAATTAATGATTAATTATCAATTAATTTTTAATCAATAATATTTAAAAAAAACAAAATAATTAATTAATTATATTTAAATTACTTCCCACCCTATTCCCCTATAAACCCACAACCCGCTCTGATGCTAAAACGCAAAACGTAAACAAAATTACTAATTTCTAAACATACATTAAAAAACAGGTTTAACAAACATATAAAATACATAATAAAATACATAACACTAAACAAAATTTCGATATTAGTGACATCAATATATTTGATATCGATAATGCTGACTTTGATATTAAAACCATCGATATTACTTACCTTAAAGTCGATATTCTGTCCATCGATATTATTGCACATCGATATTCTGTACAATAGAAATTAAAACATCGATATTACTGTATATTGATATTTAAATTTCGATATTTTGGCTACTCACCACAACATTGATATCCTGCATCCTGTTACCTGTTGTGGAATATTGTGATCTTTCTGTTGTTTTTGGGATGCATTGATTGTTCTGGTGAACATTTTGGTCTCTGGTGGCACGAAGCGGGGTGGTAGTACTTGTTACAGCCTTAAAGAGTAGGAACTAGCTCAAGAATGAAGTGCAAGAAAATGATGGGTGAAATATCCACTGACAGTCACCAATTTACTCCATGGCTTCATTGTCCTAATCCCGGTCATTACACCCCTCCTGCCCATTCCCTCAGAGCCCTTCTTTTATGCACTGTCTTGCTTGCTAATGCACAGGACGTGGAACTGACGAGGGTCTTTTTGTATCAATGGGTAAGAGGGACAGAGCAACATTTTATATATATTTGTGGGGGTTGAAAATAGTTGCCTGTACCTGGGGTGGGACTCACACTAATAGACCAAGCACAGGAATGAGAATGTTGAACTTGGAGTAATGATGATTGCCAATAGGTGTTCATGCCATCATCAAATACATCTGTGGAGTGCAGTATGGTTGGTTAGTGGCTACCAGCTAATGAGGCATGAATTTTGTATCACTAGATAACGTTTAGAGTACTTTTGGGAATTCCTTTAGCCTCAGCATTAGCTTTGATCTAACAGTTTGAATACACAGCTTTCCTGTAGACCCTGGGATCCGTGCATTAGACTGAGCATTTGCTGTTGACAAGCAGTATGCTGATAAGTGTTTGGTGAAGTGGACCTGTCCAGCACTGGTAGCTTGAAGAGATTACTGTGAGGTGAGTGTTGTGGACTTCTCATGTGTTAGCCTTTACCGTTACAAAAGTTGTTAAGTATCAGGCCCTTGCTTCATTAGTTCCTTGCAGTATGGTTAGTGGAACTGTCCAACCTTAATACTGTCATACAGAGTGAGTTTGTCTAGCTTTTAGTCAACATGGTCTGTGGTTTTGGATGTGGTCAGCATGCTGGGTAGCAAAAAGTGGATATTTCCATCAATTATACCTGTCCCTTGTGGTGCAGGGCAGTCAGCTCAGTCAACGCTTCACATTGATGGTACCAAATTGTGCTTTTCAGTTGATTTATCTCTGGTATCTTTTTCTGGCAGTAGTTTGGGGAGGTTTGGTGGCCTAGAATTATGCATCATAGGGTTATTGACTTTGGATTCATGGCTGCAGGTTGGACATCCCAAGGTGCAAAGAGAATATCAAGAGCAATGAAGCAAAACTGGGCAAAGCTGATGCATAGCAACTCACCCGTGGCAGCATCGGAAAAAGTATAAGTGCAGAGGGAAAAACATTTAAGGTGTCTAAATGAAATATTACATCTGAGTAGATGTTCCTCTTAGGTTACCACATCAGATTTTCAAGGTGCAAAATTCAAATTATATATACACACATGTTTAGTGTGCCCCACAATTCTTAATGTGACTCTCATTTGTTCATAACACACATACATTGGAACAGTCTGTACTGCATACAAAATCCCATGCTGCTTTCTGGTGTGCCTTACACACAACACTCATAACTACATTGGTTATGATTGTTCTGAACTCCATCAACCTTTAAGGAAATCCACACTTAACACATTTGACATTAGCCAAATCCTCTGTTCTTGTTAACCACAAGATCCAATACCCGAAGTGTCTGGGAACACTTATATACCAGATATTTGTTTTCATGTCTTTAGCAAACGCTTACATTCTTTTTATTATTTTCAAGTGCATTCCTAAACCTACAACAGTATTGCCCATGGGCCCAATTCACAGAACTAACTTAAGACAAAATCCTAAACTTACTACTTTTGGTATTCACAAAAGTTAGGATTTTGTCTTAAGTTTGTCTTAAGACAGACTTAAGACAGACTTAAGACAGATTTAAGTTAGGATTTTGTCTTAAGTCTGTCTTAAGTCATCTTAAGACAAACTTAAGACTAACTTCTGTGAATACCAAAAGTAGTAAGTTTAGGATTTTGTCTTAAGTTGGTAAAGTCGACTCACTGAGCAAGGCTGAAAATAAATTCATCAAGGATCTCCTTGCCATTCCATCGAGTAGCCCGACCATCCCAGTGCTCATGGACACTGGCTGCAAAGCCATAAGGGACCAGGCTCGGCTTCGACCCCTTTTGCTTTGGGCACGTCTGTGGAGGGTCCCGGAGCTAAAATCCTATGCCAATGGTCTGGCAGAGGTGATGCATTCTGACGGTTGGCGTAGCATCAAATGGCTGAAGGATATAAAACAACTTTTAGGGGACCTAGGCCTGGACTCATGCTGGCATAGCCACTCCGCTCCTCCGAAGGAGACCTTAAAAAAACTTTTCTGGGAGTGGGTCTGTACGAAGCGCTTGAGAAGCCAGCAGCATTGCAAAACCACCGCAGCTTTTCTGCTGTTAAAAGACGATGTCATGTATGAGCCGTACATGGACATTATATCAGTGGCTATGGACAGGTCCCTGTACATTAAATTCCGGTTAGGAACCCTACCCTTGGCCGACTTCTGCTCGAGGTGGAATAAATCCCAGTCTACATCAGGCTACTGTGCTCTTTGTCAAGACAAGCCAGAGACGGTGCCACATTTTCTTTTTGAATGCCCGGACTACGGTCGCCCCAGATCACGTTGGCTCGGTCCGATCTGTAGAGAACTGGGTACTCGTCAGCACTCCGTTGCACTCCGGATCCTCTTAACTAACACAGCCCCTCCCATTGTTTGTGCTGTCGCTAAGTTTTTAAAATGGGCTTGGTTGATTAGAATTAGAAGACTGTCCATATCAATTTAATTCTCTTTTTATCTAATTTATGCTGACCTAATGTGTTTTATCTTTTTACTAAATGTACAGTCTTACTTTTTTCGACATGCTGTTTTTATCTTTTGTACTGCTTTTATGATATATGCATATCGAAATAAAGCATCAATCAATCAATCTTAAGTTAGTTCTGTGAATCGGGCCCCATGTGTCTGGAGTGCATCTAAACCATTCCTCCTACTGGTAATGTCTTGGAAGCACCCACTGGGTGTGCGGACTGAGTGGCTAATGTCTAACTGAACTTCTGATGGTCCTAGCTGTTTATCAAATGTGTAGCTAAACTGTTGATGATTGCTTATGAACATTCCCCACTAATTCTCTTACATATTCCTTTGAGATAATCCCCAAGTCTCCTATAAACTTGTATCAACTTTTAATTAAATGTTCACAAATTGTATTGGTCCAATGCTCTTTTGATGCAGCATTTTCGACAATATTTGAACAAAAAAACTCATTTGAGGGAGAATACATAACCCAGAGTTTGAGTTTTCCATAAACGTCTTCCATTTAATATGTTTTACACACAACAAAGGATCAGCATTTTCTTAACTGTTCCTTCGAAAGACTGCTCTTCTGGCTTATTGTTTTCAAACTATATTGTTTTGACTTACATGCTTTAAAGTATACTTTTTTCTTAAATGGTTCTCAAAAGTAATTGGTAGAGAACAATACTGTAGTTTTAAAAAGTACAAAGAAAAAACGCACTGTATGCTTTAAAACCTCCCTTATGTTTCATCATTATATCAGGAGATAGATATATATTAGGAGATAGCACTTCGCTTCCCAAACCGTCCTTATTTATGTTATCACTGGGGGCCATGCCCCCCTGAACAAATATCCCTGGCTGAGGCCCTGCTGAGCCCCCAATGCCTTTTTCTCATTTGAGGCTCTCTCATACTATCTCCACTCTGCAGCCAGCTGTGGTAGCTCCTTGGTATGCTTCAATTTGAGTTTTTGCAGCACCAGCTGGTGCTCCCTTTCTTCCCGCCTGTCCGCCAACTCCTCTGGGGACAGAAAAAGGGATGTGACACTACTCCTGGCACTGGACCCAGCAAGGGACTCCACTGGGTCCTCACTACCGACTGGCGTCCCTGCCCAGTCATTTTTAGTGGCCTGTTCAGACTCTGGAGGGCCAACGCCCTTTAGAGGTATGGACTGTGAACCCTCCCACTCAGAGTCCTCCCTGACCACAGGCTCCTCCTCAGAACCTCCACCTTCCTGGATCTCATTTAAGGCTGCTTTCCTGTGGTTCAATGGCACAGACGCTTTACCTCCTCCACAGTGTACTCCCTTAGGACATCTTCATTATATAACAACCCCATTCTGGGAAGGTACAGACCACAAGTGCAGCAGCAAGATTCCTAGGCATAAGAGCTGAAGCAGGAGTACACAATATTAATAAATGACTAATGAGAGAGAATCAGGAGAAAATCAAAACACATGATTGTTTAAGTGTAGAGTTTGTAGTACAACAATGAGTCATTGTGGTACTACGTAAACGCAAGTCCTATTCTCACAGTACACAACCAATGTTAGAAATGGGGTTTCTGGTTGGCTGGGGTATGCACCTAAGCCAGGCAGAACCTACCACTCTGGTATGGGCAAGGAAGTTACACACCTAAGATAACCCTGGCTTACCCCCTTGGTAGCTTGGCAGTGCAGTCAAGCTTATCCCAGAGGCAATGTGTAAGGCACTTGTGCAACACACACACACTAGTCCCCTGCTCCTCAGTAAAAAGCTTGGGCATCCAACTAGACCACAAAGTATCCAAGAAAGATAATATCAAATCCATAGCAGAGTCATGTTACTACAGCCTCCGGCTGCTACAAAAAACGCTCCCCTATTTACCTTTAGAATATCGCAGAACCGCATTCAGGCTTTGATTATGAGCGAACTTGACTACGGGAATGCATTGCTGGCCGAAGTTGGAGATACAGCATTTGCCAAACTGCAGGTGATTCAAAACACTGCAGCCAGGATGGTCTTGAACTGCCCCCCAGGATCTCCATCTCTTCCCCTGCTCAGAGAACTCCACTGGCTGCCAGTGAAAAAGAGAGTTATTTTTAAGACGTGTTGTCTCTCCTTCAAGGCCCTCAAAGGGGATGGTCATCGGTACCTACAAGAGAAGCTACATAATTATACATCTTAATGCAACCTCAGATCAAACTCCCAAGCCCTCCTTAGGGTCCCACATATTTGCATAAGCCGTACAGGAGCCATAGCCTTTTCATACGTTGCCCCCAAACTTTGGAACTAGATACCTGAGGCGTTGCGGAAATCAACATCTCTCCAATCCTTACGGAAACTACTGAAAACCTTTCTGTTCTAAATGTAACAGTGCTCCCGAGAAATTACTTCCCTAACCCGCCAGATGTCCTCCCCCAGGTTAAAGTGCCGAGATGCCCCATGCGCTATACAAGAACCCAATAACATAACATAACATAACACTAGGCACACCACAAAAAGAGACTACACAAGGCTAGATAAAAATATGCTTTGTATTATTCATCAAACATTTTAGGCCACAGTCACATGAATTACTGTCCAACTAGGCACCTGTCATGATGTCTCACAAATCATGAAATCACGTTGCCAATAGGGCAATTGTCAAAACAACACCAGTAGTGCATTAAAGGGAGCACCTTATATGTTGCACATTTAGGCTTCCGTCACATAAGTCAAAGTGCCATAGGCAATGGCACTTGTCACAAAAATGCATAGATCAGGAAAATCACTCTAGACTATAATTATATAATCACTGAGTCACTAGTCATGCATCACGAACACCATTGGTAAAAAGCATACAATTTGTACATAAATCACTCTACCTTGTAGGCAGACACAGTTTCCCTGCAAGGAAAGTATCAGCAGTATTCTTTGTAAATGCAGGCCCCAGGCACTGTGGCAAGACACAGCTTCACTCCCAGGGAAGCACTAATACCCACTTTTCTCGCTCTTGCTCACAGAGACCGCTAGCCCGGTGGGGCCTGCAAAGAAACGGCCTGCCCTTCAATGCGCAGCCTGGAGGCATGCTGGTTGGGGTCTCCCTCCCCTGCAGCTTTCACCAGCAGCTGCTCGTGCTCCTGGGGCACCACTACGAGGGTCAAATGCTGCAGAGAGGAGGGAGAATTGCACTCACCCAGTCCCTGGGCTTGAGTCAGAAGATTCCCCAGTCAGTCCCTCCCTCTGCCTAATGGAACGAGCGGCGCAAGGGGTTACCACTGGGTTTGATGGCAGCAGAGCTCCTACAGATAGGATCGCGTCTCTGTCCTCGGGTGTCCCGGCGTCCTACTGGGCATGGCGGCCCTGAGTCAGGGCTGCTTGCCCTTACGTCAAAAGCTTGTTAGGCAATGCCTAGCATCCTGTGCCGGTGGGGGGGCGGCCACACAGAGATCTCGAGATTTCTTCATCAACATCGGTGTCCCGGCCAAGGACCAAGGCCATAGGGGGTGTTTGGAGCGGCACTCCCAGTGAGCTTTGACTTGTTCCAGGTGCACCACAGAGAGCCCATAGAGCTGAAGCAGGGTTAATTACAGGGCTCTTCACAAATCAGAGCACACCGCACGCTGTTGGATGCACCCAATGAGCTCGGTACAGGAGAAAGCTCGTAACACAGACCCATACAGGGCTGCTGTCTAAAAGGAGAGCTGGCAAGCTCAGCCCACAGAAACTTTGATGTCCCTGAGTTTCCAAGAATAGGAGTCCAGCACACACAAGCACCTTGGAGAGTCATTCAGAAGCAGGATACCACAGCAGGGTAAAAAGTGTCGGTCTTTTTCCTCCACCACTGACAAAAGATGAAATGCTGGACAACCAACCCCTCACAGAGAAAAGGTAGCACTCCTCACACAGTCCTTCCGCTCTTCTTTTTGGCAGGGTCCTCTTGTTCCTTTAGGCAAACTAAAATCTTGGAGTCACAGCCCCTGAACTTATGGTTCAAAAGTATTTGTTCTGGGGGGCAATTCAAACACTGTTTAGAAATGCAAACACCCCCATTCACATCCCAAGCCCTGGCCCCAGACACACTACAGGCTGGCAGAGACAGCATTGCTCAAGGGAGGTACAGTATTATGCTGGTGCTGGGGCAACTCCTCCCACCACTCTAAATGCAGACCAGGCCTAGTCAGGTGCAAGTGAAACTCGCCCAGTTCTATAAATGCAGCCAAGGTCTATTCAGCCTAGCCCTGAGTCACCCAGGAGAGGCAGGACAAACTTCAACCACCCTTGTGACTGTCTAGAGTGAATGCACATCTCCTCTCTCCTGTCAGTCAAAATCAGATAGTCAACACACATCCAGGCAGGGCACAAAGACCCATAAGCACACAGAAATGCCTAGTTCTATAAGTGGCATTTCTAAAATAGTTATGACAAATTTCACCAGTAAGCAGTATTTATCACTACTAATTAGAACATACCAAATATGATCATGCTACACCTTTCCTATCAGAAAATACCTCTGAAACACATATCAGGGAATTCCCATTGAAAACCTATGAGAGGACAGCCTCACAACAGTAAGAAACTAAATAGGCTGTTTGTCACTACCAGGACATAACACATAGTTAAGGCACATGTCCTACCTTTTACCTACACATCACCCTACCCATAGGGCTAGTTAGGGCCTACCATAGGGGTGACTTATATGTAATAATATGGGAATTTCAGACGTGACAACCCCTTTACATGTCACGTCACTGTGGCAGTAAACTGTGTGTGCAAGCCCTGCAGCAGCGAAGGCCTGAGATAGGTTTGAAAGGCAACTTTAATGGGTGGCGCAAGCAGCGCTGCAAGCCCACTAGTAGCGTGGAATTTACATGCCCTGGGAATATGGGATACCACTGTACAAGGGACCTACAGCTAAATTAAATATGCCAAACAGGTGTAGACCAATCTTACCAAGTTTACAAGAGTGAGCACATGCACTTTAGCACTGATCAGCAGTGCCTATAGTCGTAAAACCAAGAAAATGAGGTCATAAAAATAAAGTTCTGGACTACCTAGCAAAAGGGGCAAATTCCAACAATAAATAAAAACACTGTTTACCACTTTCTAGGGTGGTAATATAACACTTCCGTTCTTCAACTATTAAAGACATGAGTGAGCCTAAAACAGGAATAGACCAGGGGACAGTTTAAAACAAATTTGGGGCAATGTTGATGCCTTTGGTGGTGAGTTAAATCAATGCATGAAGAAAACATGTTTTACCACTGCAGAATGTGTGAAAAGACAATTTGGAAATATTTATTTTGGGGCATTTTATCGTGGTGGTGATGTCTTCTGTTTGTTTTTATATGACTATGTATTTATGCTGCATTAATACAATGTGGTGTAGTGTTGTGCTGTGGTTGTGGTGTTACATTCTCTCTGTCTGTTTTGTGGCCTCTAATATTTTGTAATGCCACGTCTTTTTTGCATATGTTATTGTCTTATGTTATGGTTTAGGCATGCCCACAACTGCTGCTACATTTCCTGCTAAAATCAGCACATTCGTGACAAGAACCACTTTGCTCTTTGTCTAAGGTGGTAAAATATGATGGTTCGAATGTTCAACGATTTATTACACCAGTCAGCCATAAACTGTGGAAGAGACTGTGGACTGTGTCACATTAAGAGAGCGCTGTGAGTGTTAAGAAAGTCTCTGCCACAGTTTTAGGCTGCCTGATGTCTTACTTTGTTGAGAAGCTGGAGCAGCACTATTTTACCTTTTTTAGAAAGAGCAGTAAATGGTTGAACAGGAACTTTCAATGCATGTGCTACTTTTAGCTGAAAATGTAGAAGCAGTTGTTGATATATCTAAAATTAACAAGAGAACATTACATCGTATCATACACAAAGCAGCATAAAAGCACATGAAAAACATAACAGGGCGACTCAATCTAAAACAGTCGAAATAGAACGCACGGCAGCTGCAGCACAACACAATAAATTCACATTGCAATAATACCGCACAAAAAAGGAACACATCACTAGCACAACAAAATGCTACACAACGAATATGCCGAAACGTTTTTGTCAAACAGATCCACTTCCAACATCACGTTTTCATAATACAGTCGTGAAAGTGTTTGAACCAGGCACTGCCTTAAGCACCAAACATATGAAATAGCGCCAGACAAACATGTTTTACAATCCTAAACCTGGTCTTAGTTTAAACTGTCACTTTGGGATAGAGCTCTACACGTTCACAGTCGCAACTGTATTTTCTTACAAAAAGGCAGAACTCCTCCCCTTTTTATATCACTAAACGATGTTTTTCCACCTAAAAACTTTCAATATCGAGAAAACCCATTCTGCTGGTGTGTGTGCTAGTTCCACAGGGGTCAGTAATAATTTTTGTTGTGCGGGAGAGGAGAGCTCGGTGAGTGAAATCTGTAATGCGCGAAAGGCATGAACTTTTATTTCTCATTATAAACTGGACACGCTGGTCTTAGCCGAGGCGGTGTTTGCTGGCAAAGTAATGCACGCTATAGCTTCTTAATCAGATACAAGTAAATTGGCCCTTAATAGGCATATCCTGCACTAGATGTATATATGCATGAAGGTGAACTGAATGTGTGCCTCACTGCATTAATCAGTTGGTGTCAGACCCAAGTCTCTTGAAGGCTTAAAATGAAAGAGGAGGAAAATCAGCCCCTACTAATTAAGCATGTCTCCATGTTGTAATAGCTTGAGGAGAGGCAAAAAGAATGGGAAAGTGAAGAATAATTAAGCTCTTATCAATTTCTGTCAATCAAGTCTCAGAAGGCAATCCACCTCCGTGACCTTGGAATGATAACTTGTCCACTTGCAATCAAGTGTGTAGGGAGGATGCCAAGCAACACCTGTGCTAGGACAGCCGGGAAGAACGCTTATCTTTAGGGAGAAAATTGTTTTTGCATTTTCTTTTAGTTTTAAAAAGAGCGTAAATGCTGTTAGGATAAAATATATTATTTGCTCAAAGCAAAGGTGTAAGTATGTACGTGTGTTTGGCCTCTTCTATCCAAACAAAAAAATACACATAAAATAACAATTGTGCTTCTTTTTTAGCCGGTGCTCCTCCTATTTCATGTCATCTTCCAAACAAATCCCCTTCTTGCGCTCCTGTCGGGGGCTCTGTTTTCCTGCCTGATAGATTCTTTAGGGCATAACTGCATTTCTGTACCCGCCACGGGGAATCAATGGATTGCGATCATGCATTCAAGGCTACGGCGATGTTGGACAGCCAGTCTCTCGGCTTCTGCGGCATATTCTGAGCAGCACCCACTGGGTCTTGTGTCCTCTCTTGGGACATCGCCTAGCCTTCTCGAGGTTTCAATGGGTTGTTGCATGTGCAGTGAAGCATGAGGGTGCTGTCTTGGGCTGGACCAGGTTTTTTGCTAGTTTTCTGCTGTTACCGATGTGGCCATGTTGGCTGTCTATGCGCATCTTTATCCTAATTTTGACAGTTTTGTGTTCTTTCAGCTAATTATTTATCAGGTGGTGGCCTCGGTGGTCTGCTTATTCCGTTTTCTATCAGTGTCTCTAGGCTTCCTCTGGTTGTATGGTATGTTTCGGTGCGTCCTCGCATATTTAGTACAGGGACTAGAAATGTGGATGAGGAATGAATGTCTGTTGTGCTCACCGGTAATCTCCATTACTCTCAGTCCCAGTCTTCCATGTGATATTGCTGGGTGCCCTCCCTGACTGACCTTTATGGTTTTAACTACAGTGATAGCTGGGCTCCTTGTTGAGCAGGACTTCTTTTGTGGGAGCTCTTTATTTATGTGTCACAGGAAGGGTTGGAGCCAAGTCTACTGACAATTTATATTTGCCTAAAATAAAGTTTGCTTAGTTTTTGGGTTTTAATGTAATTATGACAGTCACACGTTTGCCAGCCAACAACCATAAGCCAACAGGGACTTTACAAAGCATGATAATAATGCAAAAACTAAACTTACAAATCCCATTATTTTTAGTGTTGTTAGTTGAAAAGAAACAAACATATTGTGGTGACCCCGAGTAGATCGAGAATGATAAAATGCTTCAATTAATCTCTGGCACTCTTGATCGATGCTAGATGGTGCAAAGGACTCCCGCTCACAGTGGAGAGGTGTGGCGCAGCAGCCAGAGTGTCTGACTCTGGAGCGTGGGGCTCACAGTTCGATCACCAGCTCAACTCAACACTATGTGCCTCTGGGCAATAGCTCATTTAAACTCCCCAATGGCCTCCAGCGCCTTGAGACCATTTGGGGTGATTGGCTTTAGCTTTACAAATACTGAATTGATTCATTGCTTGCAGTTACACCATCTTTTATCGCCATCATTGGCTGAATTTTACAGCTGAATCTTTTGCTGTAATTCTGATCATCAACCTCAAGGATTCATCAAAGTTTCTACATAGACTTGGGAAATCCTGCAATATTTATCAGATTGAACTTCATACTGTGATTGCAACCAATCATGCAACTTATCCATGTGTACACCTAAACATGATTGAAGTAAGAATAATGTAATCAATTAGTCTCAATATCCCGTTATAAACAATTATTTTTCTCCTGGGAGTACGCTCCTTCAAGCACAGTTTATGTATGCACCTGAAATCATCATATACATTTTGCTAGCTGTTGTTTTTTTTCCCTATGCTATCATCTGGGTCCATCTGTAGCTTTCCTGATCAAGGCGCAAGGGTCACCGAAACACATGTAGACGTGAGCCTACCAAGAATCGAATATGATCTATGCCACTAACATTGTTTCTGTTTTGTATACAACTGTAACAACCTTTTTCGACATTGGCTATACATTGATGACTAGAACATACATTGATAATGGATACTTTGCCTTAGATTGCTCATAGGATAGACGTGTGTTATATTTATTACCATTATCTTTCATATTTTATTCTACATATGATAATTAAAAAGTTTTTCTTCTTTTTCTATATTTTTGTGTTGCTTGGCTTTCATATTTATGTTTACTTAACATTAATTGTAGAGTGAAACATAGACTGCCTGAGGGTGTTTCTCATACATTAATCTCCGGCAATGTCAGTCCTTCAGTCTCTATCCCAATCCATGGTTTTTTCACCCACAAGGCAACTCTAAAATGATCAGCCATATGAAAATCAGTTGTGGTCCTGCTCTGATAGAAATAGTCCACCATGACCTGCCAGACCAGGTCCTTTCCAGACAGGAATACTTCTAACCCCATACCAGTTGAGGCCTAATTAAGCCAGGATTGGATTGTGTTAGAAATGGGGCACAGGGTGTGGGTACTCAGCGGCTACAGCTCTCTCTTGACTGCGGCGGTCCACGGGACAACTCATGATAATGTACAGTAGCAAAGAGTGTGGGCACACAGCTGCTACAGCTCTCTCTTGGCTGTGGTGGCCCATTGGACAAATCACGATGATCCCCAGTAGCAAAGAGTCCAGGCACCGGCAGCCCACAGGACAAATCACGATGATGCACAGAAGCTAAGGGTGTGGGCACTCAGCGGCTACAGCTTGCTCTTGGCTGCGGCGGCCCACGGGACAAATCACGATGATGTCCAGTAGCAAAGGGTTTGGGCACTCAGCGACTATAGCTCTCTCTTGGCTGCGGTGGCCCACGGGACAAATCACGATGATGCAAAGTGGTAAAGGGTACGCGCACTCAGTGGCAGCAGCTCTCTCAGCTGCGGCGGTCCGCATGGCAAAGGATGGTCTCGACTAGGCGGGCTCCACGTTTGACGCTCAGCGGCCACAGCTCTCTCTCAAGTGCAGCGGTCCACGCAGAGTCAGAGGAAGGTCCAAAGGTGCAATACACATACTCGCAACAGCTTACAGTAAAGCTTATGCAAGAAACTACCACATTTTCAGGAAAGGTATTTCAAAACATGTAATATATAAACGGTCTTTACTAGAAGGTGCCCCTCAATGTCCTGAGCATATATGTATGTATGTATAGCATACTTATATAGCGTGTACTGTCACCCAGAGGGTATCCTGGCGCTTCACTCAAAATCACGGCACATTGAGAGGAGGATCACACAGCCCTGGGAAAAAGGTGGGACTTCAGACCCTTTCTAAAAAGAGACAATTCATTCAACTTCCTTAGAGAAAGTGGGAGAGCATTCCATAACTTAGCAGCAGTAAAACTGAAGGAACAACCATCCACCTGTGTCTGTAGAATTCGAGGAACTGACACCAAAACAGCAGAGGAAGAACGTAAGGGTCTAGCTGCCGAGTACCATTTAAATAAATTCTGAAGTGCAATAGGCTCCAGTCCATGCAGTGCTCTGAAAACAATGCAGGAGGCCTTAAAGCAAATCCGCTGATTTATAGGCAGCCAATGAAGGTCCCTGAGTGCCAAGGATGACGAAGCGGAGCGCACGCGTGACAGGCCAACTTGGCTGCCATATTCTGGATCTGCTGCAGTTGTTTAATCAGAGAGCTGGGGCCACCTAGAAGCAGTGCGTTACAGTAGTCAAGTCTACTTATTATGATACTACGCACTACCTCAGGTCCGGCCACGGCAAGCAACATGGGGAGGATTTTGCGCAGCATTCTTAGCAGCATCATGCATGTGCCAATGGCCTTATTCACCTTGCCTTGTAAATGAGGACCAAAAATAACTCCCAAATTGCGAGCTGCTTCCGCTGACTCAACAGTAGCCGTGGTGGTAGGGGTAGGGGGGAAATCAATCGGCAGAGGGCGCATAATTTTATCAAGTGAACAGTGCAGCACCTCTGTCTTTGACCCATTAAACTGAAGGGAATTATCCCTCAGCCAGCAGGCTGTGGCTATCATACAACGATGGAAGGTCTCTATAGGGACAGCATTCTTACCCTCAAAGGAGAAGATAAGTGTGTGTCATTAGCATAGTTTATTACTTTAATGCCAAAGGATTTAATCAGCTTGATCAGGGGGCTGAGATAAAGGTTGAACAGAATGGGGCTGATTGTTGACCCCTGGGGGACACCTTGCCCCACCAATCTAATATCGGACATAAAAGAGGCAAAGTCACTACCTGATGTCTATTGTGGAGGTAGGATACTAGCCAGTCCCGGGCCAGGCCGGTCACCCCATTATCTTCCAATCTCCTGATCAGTGTAGAATGGCTCCCAGTATCGAACGCGGCCAACATGTCGAGCAGCACCAGAAATGCTGCTCGGCCACTGTCGACACGCGACCATAAGTCGTCCAAGACAACTACCAATGTTGATTCTGTGCCATGAGCTGGCCGAAAACCGAACTGGGCCACATCTAGGCAGGCATTCGCCTCTATAAAGTGTGATATGGATATGGTGACAAATTTTTCCAAGATTTTAATTGGAAAAGGCAGTAAAGAAATGGGCCTATAGTTCGCAGGGCAAAGGGGATCCAGTGTGGCTTTCTTTAACAAAGGGGATACTACCGCCAGTTTCCAACTGTCAGGGACAGTGGTAGTACTAAGAGACTGACAGCAGATCGAATATAGAAAAGGAAAGAGCTCAGTTTGGAACAACTTCCAAAACTTGTGTGGCAATGGGTCCAGTGGAGAACCCGATGATACACTATTGGCCAAGATACAAAAGTCCTCATATGAAGGAGGGGTGAAACTGGACAACACCGCGTGCACCGTACCTTGTGACAGCTGGAGTCTGTGTTGGTAACGGCTCTAAGGTATTGTAAGTGTTGAGGGCATTTGATGCAGAAAGTCCAGTCAGAATGGCAGCAATCTTGTCCTCAAAAGCAGAGGCTAAAGAGTCGCATAGTGCCTGAGAGGCCAGAATGCTATTGGTGCTAATAATAGGGGTTCTTAGCCCCCAGTGACACTCAACAGCCAAGGAGAGTTCATCCCCCAACCAGTAGTATGACAGGAAGCCCCTGTCCAGAGTGGCTGAGAAAGGGGGCAGGGCTTTCAACGGCATCTCAGCAATACACATATCAAACTTGAGGTTCCTATCAGGTTCCTAGGGCCGATAGGATGATAGAAAGCAATCTTTAACCAACCCATCCTGGCCTATGAGAATGGACCGTTCTGCAGTAGCAACAGTGAAATGGAGGGTAACTAACTATTATCCTTATTTATACAGTCATTTACATATGAGGAGAACCAGCGCTGTGGCACTGAGTAGCATTGGCACTGCACCCAAAACATCTAATTCCAGCCAATTTAAAATATAGGGAGGGTAGAGAAGAAGGGAGACCCACACCAATGATGCAGGTCTAACAGAGTGGATTTTTTTTATGTTGGTGTACTTGTCATGTCATTTTACACAAATGGTGAGTGCAATAAGACTGGATGGGTACCCGCCAGCAACCCGGCATCCCTCAGCACATAAGGGGAGTTCATCCCCCAACCAATAGTGCACCAAGAGGCCCCTTGGCAGAGTGGTTGAGAAAGGGGGTGCGGCATCCAATGAGGTCTCAAATAATCCAGCTGTGGAGGACTTAAGTGTCACAACAATAAGGGGTTCTTAGCCCCCAATGACACTCAACAGCCAAGGAGAGTTCATCCCCCAACCAGTAGTATGACAGGAATCCCCTGTCCAGAGTGGCTGAGAAAGGGGCAGGGCTTTCAACAGCATCTGAGCAATCCAGCTGTGAGGGACTTACGTATCTCCACTTTAAGGGTTCTTGGCCCCCAACGACCCTCAGCAGCCAAGGGGAGTTCACCATCCAACCAGTAGTACGCCACTAGGCCCCTGTGCAGAGTGGTTGAGAAAGGAGGTGGGACCTCCGACAAGGTCTCAGCAAGCTAATTTCTGACCTTTGTTTTATCTCTTTTTGGTAGTTTCTGACCTTTATTCTGCCTCTTTCTGAGCATTTCTCACATTTATTTTGACTCTTTCTGCTCATTTTGAATCTTTATTCTGACTCTTTCTGCTGGTTTCTGACCTTTATTCTGCCTCTTCCTGCTAGTTTCTGACCTCTATGTTGACTCTGTCTGCTCATTTCGTACCCCTCTTTTGCCTCTCACTGCTCATTTATGACCTTTATTCAGCATTTTTCTGCTCATTTATGACCTCGATTGTTCCTCTTTCTGCTCATTTATGACCTCTATTCTGCCTCTTGCTGCTTGCTTCTGACCTCTATTCTGCCTCTTTCTGCTCATTTCTGAACTTTATTATGCCTGTTTATGATTGTTTCTATCCTTTATTCAGCCTCTTGCTGCTCATTTCTGACCTTTATTATGCCTGTTTATGCTCATTTTTGGCCTTTATTCTGCCTCTTTCTGTTCATTCCTCAACTTTATCTTGCAGCTTTCTGAACTTTATTCTGCTTGTTTCTGCTTGTTTCTGCCCTTTATTTAGCGACTTCTGCTCTTCCCCAGCACAGCGGGGGAAGCATCAAGGCCCCCCCTGTCCCAGCCAGCTCCTTTCCTCTCGCAAGAGCCGACATTGCTTTCTCACATAGAGAGCTGTTAAACATGCTCCGCTTTGAGCAAGCGAGGGCATTTCTCTGCTCTCGCTTGCTGGAAGCTGTGTTTGCTGTGGCTGTAGCTTGGCAGGAGCATTTAAATTCCCACCAAGCCATAGCAAACAGCTATGTCCAATAGGTGGTCATCCCTAGACATAGCTGGAGCCAGCCTGAGGGCGTGACGGTCCCCAGGGCCATCTATGGATCCAGGAGTGGGTCCTCTTTTTTATTTAAATTTCTTGTGGGTCTCTGCTCAAGCTGAGCCCCAAGATGGCTAACAACACTTCCTGGTTTGAAGTGTTGGCAGCCAATCAGGTCTTAGCACAAGATAGTAATCGGGTCCCTATATAAGCAAATTTGAATTTATTTTATTAACTCCACAACTACTGTACACATTTACATCAAATAAAAAAAAACACTTCTCTGGACCACCAACTACGTTTCTGCCAATTTGTGTGTAATTCTGTTCAGTGGTTCAGGCTGTATCTGTGTCTAAATTAAAGTGTAACATGGGGAAAATAAATGTTGACCCCGCCTTTTTCTCACCCCCATTTAACAGATCACCTTTCAAGGCAGCAGCTGAAGTGGGCATCATACAAGTTTTGAAAATTTTGCGAGTATTTGTCAAACGAAGTCAAAGTTACTGGCAAATGAAAAAACGCTCTTCCTATAGGAACTAGGTCCTAACTGTAACTACCTGCTGGTGACTATTGAAATTAATTTAGTACCCTTAGACAATTTTAATTCATTGAAATCTTTATGGGCACTCATTCCATCCTACACATTCAGCATCCTTACACACACCTTCATCATTATGGCTAAATACTAAGACGATATCCGATAAAGAGTATTCTCACGTGACCCGTAAGGCATTGCAGCACCAGCCCGATGAGTAGTACTCCCTATGTTGAAGCATCGCAACCATTGGGATGTGTGAGTGTACCAAAGAATTAGCTCAAGGATTCCCTGATATCCACTTCCAGCCTCGCTTTTCTCCTTCTTCCATAAGAACAGTACCTTCTTGATTTATTGAATAGGGGTTAGGAGTGTTGATACTGGACTGTTATGAGCTCCCTGTCCCCCCTTCGTATATGGAATTTTTATTATTCTCATTTTCTTCCTCCTTTGTCTATGTGAGGTCATCATTATAGAATTCACATCTCTAATATAGATTTTATTGATGAAAAAGTTTGGTACTAAGCAATTTACATCAACCAAATATTATCCACAAACCAACAGACAGACAGAATGGTTTAATCAGTCATTGGAAAAATATCTGTAATGTTTCCTCATGGATCACTAAACCACCTGGTACCAATAGATTGTATTAGCTGAATTTGCATACAACACTCTTTGCACTTGTCTTTGGGCAGCCCAACTTCTGTTCCTATGTTTACCACCCACAGATGATTCCCCTGAAGGTCTGGACGTCAGTTGTTCCATCTGTGATCTCTTAGAATCATACAGAAAGGAACTTGGCAATAATTGTTAAAGGCAAAAGCAGTCTACACTTCGCTGACAGGAACTTAGAAAACAAACCACTTAATTAGCAGAAAGGGGAAAAGATTAGATTAGCAATCAAATGCTTGACTATTCCTGGGTTTCACGTTAAGTTTACGTCTTAATATCAGAGGCCATTCGCAATCACAGGAAAAGTAGGACAATCTGCTTTGCAGTTAGCAATCCCTTCTCATTGAAACATATATCCTGTATTTGACATGTCTCAGGTTAAACTTATAATCTCTTAAGTAGCCAGTACACCACCCGTAGTTTTGGTCAGTTGGTCATCAGAATATGAAGCCAAAGAGATATTTATTCTCTTTTCTTCTGAGGCCATTTCCAATAGCTGGTGATCTGAAAGCAATTCGATGAATCCAAAAAATTATGGGAGCCAGCATACTTTGTTCATTGTGCTGAGGGAGCATATTTCCTGAGGGGTTCTGTTAGGATTTAGGCTAGGCATCGGCATAGAGGGGCTGGAGGCACTGGAAAATGAGCCAGAGAAAACTTAGAAGGGCTGGAATACTAGACCACAAAACTGACTTTAGACCTGGATTTCACTTCCTGTGTTTGGAGCAATTTGTGGGTGTAGAGTGGTACAGCCCTATTTAAGACTTCTTCAGTGTTCTAGACTTCTGGCAATGAGTAATTCTGTTGCATTTGTTTTACTCTTTCCTGGTTCCGTAGTTAGTCCTTCTCATTACTGTCCTTTTGTTATGTTGTTTCTTGTCCTGTTCATCTGTAGATTCTGACTGTTCTGTTTGAAGCCGTGTCCCGGGGCCTCGAGTTCAATTCCTGGTCTGGTCAGCTGAAGGCTTGTCAAAGCAGCATACACTGCTGAAAGTTCTGCATCACCAATAATGTTTGGCGGTTTTATTTGTCACTAATTATTGGTTAAACAGCTTTTGTCACTTCCCTTCTGTCTTCTGTATTTTAGCTGATTTAAATCTAGTAGACCTTGCAACATTCAGACAGAGGCATGCTGCCCCATCCAACAGACATGACTCTTACAATATTTCTCTCTCACTTCCTTTTCCCATTTCTTCCAAATTCCTACTGCTGCTGACGCATTCCATTCTTCAGGACCTCACAATTTCCTGTTGACTTTCCCTGTATGTGTACTTGCTGTAGTTTTCCCCACATTTTCTTATCCTCTTCACTATTACTGTTCCCCCACTGTTCTTCCATAAAAAAAAACAAGCTTGCCAAAGCCAATAGGTCTGTCATTAATGAACTAACATCTGCATATAAGATCATGCACAAACATTGTTTCTACGCATTACCACATTACTGCCTGTGATATTGATAATGCTAATGCTTGTTATGTGTTTCTATTTGTGGCATTAAAACCATTGCATTTCATTAGAAATAACTTGGAGACTTAAAAACAAAACCAGTGCAGCAGTTATGCTTCATGTCAGCTTTCACCTGCATTGTACCATTGAAGAACACACAATACAACAAATCATTTTGTGAATTACACTTCGAATTTAAGAGTCTGATTTACAAGATATACTACTTAGTACATCAATAATTCTTACCAGTGTGCTAAGGGTGAACTCTCTTCCCCTTCCTCAAAGGAAACATTTGCCAAGACGCGGCAAACTATAAGTTCCATGAGCCTGTGCAAAAGGCACTTTGCCGTCGGAGAAAGCGGAAATGGTCAAAACCACATCCGCTTCCCTGCAACTCTGCTGATTATTCTGAGAGAATTAATGAAGGTACAGGAGACACTCTGGATTAATACTTTAGGGTCCTGTAAGGGCATATTGGCACCACCATTTCCTAAATTGGATTCTTGATTTGGCCACAGTCACCCTGAGTGTGGAATTGGCTCTGCCGAAGGGAAAAAGCCTAAGATAATTTTCAGCGATTGTTTCTACAGCCCGGTGTCACCCCCTGTTGGTGAGACACATGTTTGGTGTCTTGTGCAGGTGGTAGAGATATTAGCATTCCCTTATAATATACCTATCTATCCCTGAGTACTTGTTGTCTGTATGAGTCACCCGGGCCAGAAGGAGGTTCAAAGCGGGCAAACTGCTTTAACTCACTAGCTCACTATTTGTTAGTGAATTCACGTTACGTGGGTTAATGCGGAGGGGAGGGTTCATCTATTCTTTTTTATTTGAAAGAAATTCTTCTAACATAAGACCGAGCGCAATACTTTGGTATGGCAAGGTGCAGATACCTCTAGTGCGCGTCTATCTTCAGATACTTTTGTTTGTTTGTCATATATGTTGTCCTTGTAGTATTCTCTGATGCAACGCACAGAGAAACAATCCTGCTTCTATGGGGGATATACCTCAAAAAGGCATAAAGAGTGTAATGCTGGTGGCTTAAATTGATCGTGTTTATTACGAATGCCTCACTGAGAAGAAAGAGAGGGTTGAGTTTGTGTGATTTTAAATTTAGAATAATTGCGCAATTTATATTCTTTTCTACGCTTAGGCCTTACATTGTAACAGGGGATTGTGGAAGAGTATTTTCCTACAGCCTCTTACAAACCTGTAAAGCTAGGCACTTTTTACACACGGGTAGGTTTGGACCATTAGAGAAGTAATTATATTGAATAATGCTTACTGCCCCAATGGAATTTTTCTTGTACAAATTTTGGTAATAGTTCTGTTGTGTTTCCTACAGTGTAATCATAGTGAGCTCTTTTCAAGAAGGTTCCTAGTTACGGTACTGTGCCGTTTTAGAGCATTGTTCCAATCCCGGTGAGTTGGTGACACAACAAATGGAAGATCTGTCAGCCTTAGGGTGGTCTTCTCACTTACTTTTTGCCTTCCTCCTCCATTATTTTGCTGATTTTGTTTTGTTGTCCTTGTGTGCTTGTGCTCTCTTCACTAATAATGGTAAAACTGGCTGTACCCAATTGACGCATTTAGGTTACTTTTAAGTCTCTAGTAAAGTGCTACTACATGTTCACAGGGCCTGTAATTTAAATGATAACAGTAGGCCTGCAGCCCTGAGTGTTCTCCCCACTTAAGTAGTCCTTTAACCATATCTCAAGACTGCTATTGCAGCAGGTATGTTCAGTTTTAAACTTCCATTTCGACCTGGCAGACAAACCATTTGCCAGGCCCAAACCTTCCGTTTTAAGACATATTAACCATCCCTAGTGTAGGCCTGAACAGCCCAGAATGCAAGATGAAGTGTCCTGAAAACATTAGAATGTACTTTTAAGTTTTACATGTCTTGGAAGTGAAAAACTCTTACTTTTGTTTTTCACTAGTGCACGCTGTACCTCTCTCATAGGATAACATTGGGTTGCATTTAATAAGTAATAACTTTAAATCAGGAGCAGGTAGAAATATTGAGTTTGGTGTCTATATATTTGTAATTAATAGCCTTCTATAGTGTTCAAGTGAGATTTATAATCACAATTCTGAAAATGTCACTTTTAGAAAGTTGGCATTTTCCTGTACCAACCATTTGGTGCCTGCTGCCATTATAAAAATAATATTTTGTCAAAAGACTAGGTGTAGGTGTCAGTAGGCCTTTTGTGTATTGCTCCCAGACAGTGAGACAACGGAAATATAAATGCTGGCAAAATGGACAACTCTGAGGTAATAAGGGGGTGGAGTGGCACCTACCACAGTTGCACATCAGAAAGTCTCTGCCTGAGCACTCAGACAAAGGGTTTGTCACTAGTCGTTGGTGACTGCAGACAAGCTAGGGCCAGGGTAGGAAGGAAGGTAACGCCTGACACCTCAGGTGCGTGGAAACCTCTAGAAGCTTCCTCTACTTCAGAGTGGACACCAGGTTTAAACATTGGACTTCACACCCCAAATCTTCAGGTAGCTTCCAAACCTATGGCGTCCACCAGTAAGAAGGACTGCCCCGGTGTGAAGTTTGCGCTGCTGACTACCTTCGTTGCACAAGGATGGCTCTGCTGTCCAAGGATTGCTGTTGCTTCACCAGGACTCTTCTGCCGTGAGCTGCCATGCTGAATCCAGCCTGCCTGTGTGTCCCAGAACTGCAAGATCTCCAAAGATCAATTGGCTGACCTCCTATTCTCAAGCCACAGGGAAAACACAGTCTTCTCTGCCCAGTGCATCTTCCAAGCAGGAGCATACTTCGACTTGACAGCTCTGCAAGCATTATCCAGTGTGATACATTTCAGTTCTGACAACTGGCATAGCTTTCTGCAGCTCCTTGCAGCTCCAACAGAAGACTGCACATCGCCTCAGCAGCTCTGCCAACCTCACACAGTGCAATGCAACTCAACACTGACATCCGGCCCAGCTAAATGCAGCATGGTAAATCTTGACTCAGGTCATCAACAGCCTCAGCGGCTGTTCCAGCAATTGCCCAGTGTGACGCGCCTTGGCTTCTGCACTGACGCATCACTAGCAATTCTTCATAAGCCCAGTGGTTTAATCAATGACGAAGTACAACCTCTTTTTGCAAGCTCCCGTCAACCATCACTGACTTATCGTGACATATTATGGCGCAGGACCTCGCATCATAAGATCTGCATCAGCAGTTTCTCAAAGTGGCCAGCATAACTCAATGCCAGGTCTTCGTTTTGCTCTTCATCCAGGATTTAAGGTGCTGTTATTCAGGGAGCATAACTGGGTCCTTGTATCTGACCCTTGCTCCATCACGGTCAGCTTGAACTTGTGACTTTATTATGCTCCAGCAAAACCAGATAAGTTGGTACTTTGTGCTTTTTGGTGCTATGTTCACTGAAAGGTTTCAAACTGCACTTCTCCGGTTCTACTGGTTGGATTTCTGCTGTTTCAGTGTCAAATAATTTATAAAATGTTACTCTATTTTTCTAAATTTGTGAGGGTTTCTTCTTGTGTGTTGTTTTCATTTTACTACAGTTTGAAGTGCTGCATATATACTTTACACATTGCCTCTAAGTTAAGCCTGACTGCTCTGTGCCAAGCTATCAGAGGGTTGAAGTTAATTTGGGGTTTGCCTATGACTTCACCCTGACAAGAATTGCAGATGCTGCTTGAAAAGCAATAATTCAATTTCCAACAGACAACCTTTAAACATGTAAAAAAATCACATGTTCATGAATATATGTAAACTATCACACAAATTGTTAAAAACCTACAATATGGGTAAAAGCTGGCCTTAGTACCAACTTACAACATCAATACATTTTGTTTGGGAGTTTTTATAAATTATCACATTACTTATTAAAAACCAGCATTCCCCTCCCCAACAGAAAAACAATCATAAAGGAAGTCGTTTGTAAGAGATTAGGCAAATATTGACAATCATCTCTCTAAAATCGGTTCCACTATTTACTAATGAAAATAAATATTATTTCTACATACCAGTACGAGATTGGAAAGCGAAGTCCAACCTCTGTTTCGATTCCATGCTCAGAGAGCCATATTCAGAAATGGAAGTTGTTAAATCGTGAAAATAATGCGAGGACACCAGAACGTCAAGTTAAAGGTAAGTTTATTATATGAGAAGGATATCCCAGCAATAGCATGTTGTTTCAGTTCAACCCCTTTTGTTGAAATCTCATTCCTCATTTATGACTCCAGATTCTAAAGAGATTAATGAGCAAAGAGAACTCAAGACATCATTCTCTTTCCAATTTAAACAAACAAAACACAACAGTAGAATGTAAGATAAAACAGACAATCAAAGTGTTGAACACAATTTGATAAACTGCTTACACTTACAATGCAGATATGACAGCCTCTTAAAGATACAAGAGCTAAACATAGTTATTCAGAAATGAAGATCACCTAAAAATTGCATCCCTAAATGCATCCTCCTCTTTATGAACTACCACACCTTTTGAGCCCTCTGTATGTTTATTTTATTCAAACCTAGCAACTCTGGCTCAATTCCAAATCTTCCTATCCGAGGTTTTCACATCATGATGAAACACTTGAACCACCTTCATGGGAAAAATACATTTGGAACTTGGCATTGTTCTAGTAGAAGCTCTCATCTTGACCCAGTCACCGACAGAAACAACCTGATCCTTAACACATATCCTGCTATCATACCTCCTCTTAGACCTGACAGCCTTAGGGTGGTCTTCCCCCAAATGTTTTTCCTGCTTGCCTCCAATTTTTCTGAATACCTTTTGTTGGCTTTACGAATTTGAGCACTTTACCACTGCCAGCCAGTGCTAAAGTGCATGTGCTTCTTCCCTCAAACATGGTTTGGCTGTCTTATCCACAACTGGCATATTTAATGTATCTATAACTAGCTAGTAGAGCGCACTACCTGTGCCCAGGGCTTATAAATTAAATGTGCCAGCCTTTTCAACCTGTTCTTATCTGACATTGCTCCATATATAGAAAAACCAGATTGTCACCCCCCGAAATTGGCCAACGAACCAGTTGCTATCCTACAATACGCGGATGATATAGTCTTGCTGAGCCAAACCCCCAGTTGGGTTACAGAGATCAATAAACAATTTAGTAGCCTACTTGGACAAGGAACAGTTGGAGCTAAATAAAGATAAAACAAAAATCGTCCGCCTAGTTGATAGCAAAAAATCAAAGTTCAAATGGATGGTCAAAGGGGTTAATGTTGAAGAAAACAGCTCATACAAATACCTGGGCGTAATAATCGGGCAAGGTGCAACTCACAAAGAACATAAACTGGCACTCAAAGCCAAGGCACAATCACTGATCTATGCTTACAGACTAATACGTACAAAAATGGGACTGCCCAAATCATTCCCACTTGATAAAAGTAATGGCCGCCCAAATCCAACCCAGTTTGTCCTATAGCTTGGCCCCTTGGTGTGGCAAAGACTTGCACCTATTGAATGAGTTGCAGTCAAAAATTTACAAAGCTGTCTTTGATCTGCCGAAATGTGCCTCGCCCGCCCAGGTCAGATTGGAATTCGGCCTCCAGCATCAGAAGTACAGGGGAATGAGCAGCTTTATAACACTGCCACATATTCCACTCCTCTGACCCGGGCACTCTGAACAGCTTATGCTGGGACGAAATCAAGTCTCAGGGGGAACAGGAAATGCCAAACTCCTAGGGTAGCTTCCTGAGTAACTCTCTGGTCAAGATGGAACTACAATCAGTATGGGACAAAGGGATGGATAGAGGAACTTTTGTCAAAATACCAAATGTCGCAGCCAAAAAGAAATCTTTACTGGAGGACAAAATGGCGCTCGCCAAGAGGCGGCACGGGTGGACAGTTATAAACTCGTATAGGTTTTCAAAGCCACAAGCTTATTTATCCGCCCATTTCAGCTCCTATCTAAAAACGAGCTTCATAAAGTTTAGAATGAGCGTGAATGTCTCTAAGGACCTATACCCCTCATGGAAACCAGCTTTTAATTCATAATCCTGACGACTATGTGGATTAAAAAAAACCCTAATCCATCTATTATGCGCCTGTCCAGCAATCCAAGTCCAAAGGAGACAGTACCTGAAATCAATTTTTAATGAACTGAACATCCGCTCCAGCAGGCAAGCAGTGATACGCTGATTGGAGGGCTTGTTGTGTATCCTGGCTTGCCGTGGAGTTAAATTCATGAAATTTGCCAATAGTGTCCTATTGCAAGCTGATGTAGACTAAATATAAATCTAGTTTAAATTACCCCAACACCCTTTTCAAGGGGTACATTTAGTTAAATCTGCTACTCGAGTTTTAAAATCGTTAAAGCAATATTTTTAATAATTGAATTTTAATACCATGTACTTTTTGTAATATAAAACAGTGACGTATATCGATCCTTTTATTGCACGATAATGCTATTCGCCTATGCAGCTTTTTATTCCTTTCTCCAGGGGGGTCTTTGTAATGATTTTAATTAATCAAACAATAAAAACTTGAACTTGAACTTGAACTTAAATGCTACTAGTGAGCCTGCAGCACTAATTTTGCCACCCACACAAGTAGCACTTTAAACCTGTCTCAGTCCTGCCACTGCAGAGCCTGTGTGTGCAGTTTACACTGCCACTACATTTGACATGTAAACCCCCCTGTCAAGCCTTAAACTCTCCTTTTATTATGTACAAGTCACTCCTAAGTTGGCCCCTACTTGGCCCATAGGGCAAGATGCTGTTTATTCAAAAGGTAGGACATGCACTTTTACGTTTTGCATATTCTAGCAGTGAAAAAACACCCACATGTGCTTTTCACTCCTGTGAGGCCTACCCCTCTCATAGGTTAACATTGGGAATTTGTTTTTACACTTTATAAGCATAATTCCCAATTGAGAAGTAGTACATCTGTCATGTTTAATGTCACTGGAAATTGTAATGATAAATCATATTTACTGGTAAAGAGGAATTTATCACTACCCTTTTATAAATGCTACTTTTAGAAAGATTTAATTTTTCTACTCTTAAACCTGTGTGCCTGCAGCCTGTCTACAATACTCATCTGGGGTGGGTGACCGCTGGACTTTGTGCATTCCTTCTAGACAGCCACACACAAAAGGAGCTTAGGTGTGTTTTATTGGCCATCCACATCCTGATGGCCCTCCTGGGCAGGATGCGAGGGAAGAGCTGACATCTACACCTGAATAGGCAGTGCCCTGTCTTGATACAAAGGGCTGCATCTCCGCTTGTAGTGAGTCTGAAGCCAGAGCCAGGAGGGAGCACCTCTGGGCACTTATAGCCCCTTGTTGAATTCACTTCCACTTCAAAGACACTACTTGGTATAAGTACTGTGTCTCTGACCACGCAAAATCAGACACCCCTGGATCAGTGAAGAAACTCTGCCAGGAGAAAGGACTGCTGCGCTGCTACAAGGACTGTCATTCTGCTGGACTGCTGTTCGGAATGACTTATTTTCCGCTGTGTGGCACTGATGCATGCTGCCCTCTACCCTGTTGAGGAAGACCTGAACTATCTTATTTGAACCAAGAGTGATCTCCAAGGGCATGCTGGTTTGCCTCCTGGTAACAAAGCCCTAACCCATGCTCCTGCATCTGGTCCATTGAAAGTAGACCTGAGTTCATGCTCCAGTTGAACTGACACATCCTCTGCTGCCTGAACGGAAGCGATGCATTGCTGCTGTTGCTAGAACAGAACCACGGCATCGGACTTGGAACCATGGTATTGTCATCAGAACTGACGCATCAGGACCTCTGTATCAGCACCACTGCAGTGAGAGACAATTGCCGCATCCCCACAACTGTGTGGTTAAACCCGGCTCATTGCAGTCGGAACCAATGTATCTCTGAACCAGCACTGCATCTCTGGAAACAATGCAACGCCATTTTTGTGTGGAGAAAATCAGCGTACCACCTTGACTGAGGGATCAAAATAGACTCATTGCTTGGCTGCACCCTGCATCTTGCTGTTGCAACCATGATTAATGTACTTTTGTTCAGTGGGCCTGGTGTGGCTCCTGTATCCAGCCCCTGTTTCATCACCGTCGGCCTGAACTCTTGACTTAACCTCAGTCCGGTGAAACAATCAATCGTTTTTTTGCTCACCATGCCATTTCATCAAGATCTTCCCAATCAAAGAAAGGCACTGGTAGATTTTGATTGTAGGTACAAAAGTTCTTTTATTCTTTATTCATACACAAATGTATAAAATTCAAGATCGCCTCTTCTTTCTGAACTGAAGACTACCTCACAGACCTCACAGACCTCACAGAAGCACTAAAGATACATTTCCCACATCAGTGCTGTAAAAAGAACTTCACATGCTACTCGGGTATCCTCAGGTTTCGGGGTATGATCCTGACACACGTAATTGTGAGAATTATTTCATATTGACTTGTTTTGCATTTGACTTAATTTCATTACTAAATACTTCATCTAAAAAAAAAATGACTATAGTAAGGCCTGTAGGAGTCCGAATGAGGACGAAACACATCGGCGATCTTGAATTTTAAGAATTTGTTTATGAATAAAGAATAAAAGAACTTTTGTACCTACAATCAAAATCTACCAGTGCCTTTCTTTGATTGGGAAGATCTTGACAGACTGTTCTTTCTTGCATTGAGATTATGGTTGATTAGTAACCTCTACTCATAATTTACTTATTTGAGTGCAGGGCCACCCATTGTTCAAGTTGCATTTAGATTTAATTTCACCAGTTGATGGGTTTTACGCAGTGCTGACTATTCTCTCTCTTTTCCCTTACAGCAGCAGATGTTTTGCATATATTTAAAGCATTGTTGGAATATGAGATTTATACTACCTGTACCTAAAAAAGGTTTACTAGATTCAAACGAATTATGTAATATTCTAGGTTATCCAACTGCTGGATTGTAGTCACTGTATTCACTTTATTTTTACCAAAGCACTTTATTCCAGGACAGTTCAATTTTGTATGATTATATAGGCTGCTAAGTTATCATTGTATTGTATTTCTACAAGAAGTGACGAGACATATATATGGAAATGTTTATGTGTTACAGGGAAAAATAGCTTGTTAACTAAATATGTTTTGCTGCTATAATGTTTTGATGTTATTTTAAATATGGATTGGTATTTAGAGAGAGGCGAGAAAGATGGAGGTAGAGGAACGCTGGTGTCTCGCCTATCTCTACATTAGAGTACTTTTATTCCTCTTTTCGTGGACCTCAACTTGTAAGATTCTAATTATATTTATAGGGAGTACTGTTAGACAGGGCATTGTTTTATTTGGACCCTGCTATATTCAATATCCAATACTTAATATGTTGAATCATGTGATGAAATATGGGGTCGTTTATTGACAACCATCGTGCTGTTGCTTATGGTTCTGTGAATAATATTTTGGATGAAGTGTTACCCATACCATGAAAAAACTCAATAAAAAATATTTTTTTTTAAAGAAAAGGTTTACTTACGTTCAAATAAAAAAATTGAATAGTGTAACGTAATTTTTTTACATTCAAAAATATTTCACATTTATTTGCTTTATTTTACTTATGAATTAATGAAAATGCCATTTGTAAAGTGCACATCAGTCTAATAGACATCCCGGCACTGCTAGCTGAGAACAGAAATGAAAAGAAAAAATTGTTCACCTGATTTTAACAGCCAAGTTTTTAAAGTTTTTTTAATGAAGATTTGTTAGGTGCAGCACAAATATTGAATTGAAGGGCATTCAAAAGGTTAGGGGGAGGAAAGTGAAAAAACAGGCCACATGAGCAAGGCGTAAAGAAGGGATCAAAACTGAAAAAGGCCGGAAACCACTGATTGGAAGATCTAAGTGAACGGGAAGGACGGTGGGCTTGAATTCTGTTCCTTCATTCAACTGGCCCTTTGTTATAGAAAGCCCTGAAAATAAGTAGATAAACATTTAAAAATAATAAACTTTGGTGAAGGAACCAATGTAAAGATTTTAGGGCTCCTGAAATTCCTGACAAGGAATGTTTTGCAAAAGACATTGCGGCATTCTGATTCATCTGTAAACGCTGAATCAAATAGGCTGGCAGCCTCAGATATAGGCTGTTTGTATAGAACAGACAAGAGGTAATCAGAGTGAACAATAGTTTTCCTAGTTGATTCCACCAATACTCTCAGTAATGTTTTAAGACTTTTTACAATAGAAAACCAGGAGCCAGAGACAGCCTTCACCTGCAGCACAGAGGAAAGTTCTTCATCAAATTCTAATCTAAGGTTCCTAATCTCCTCCATAGAGGAAAGGAGGTGGGACTTATAAGATAGGGTGGCATGCTATGAATAATTAAAATCGTTTGATTATACAATACTGTAGGCTTCGTTATTTCTTCCTAAGTCTAAGAATTTCCAGTAAGTTGAAGCTTTTTGCTTTCCAAAAAGTTTTTTCCCAACTGTTCATTTTGTTCGGCTCAGTAAAAAACTCCGGGTGGCCTAAGTCAAGCATAAAATCTTGCATGTACTTCAGCCATCCAATTTTTAGAGCAGTTTCAAATTTAAGAGTGGAGGTCCTGCCCGGGACTGTCATAATGTATATTAAATACAAATTTTCAACAACTTGCAAAGCTTGAAGATCAGAGTATCCCCAGATCCCAGCACCATACATGGCCGTTGAGATGCACTTAGCCCTGTATATTTGTAGTAACTGGTGCAGAAGCCTCCTGTCCAAACTAGAAGTTTACTAGTGCAGCAGTTGTTTTCATGAAGGCCAATTTTCTTGCTTGGACTGCACAAGACCATGGGGCTTTATAATGAAATAAGATACCCAGATAGCTAAATCTTTTCATAAAATCTTTTTTTTGTTTTTCGATATACATATCTTTACACTCATGGCTCCCAATGTCTCATCTCATAACAAAGGCTTTTGTTGTGTTTACCCTTAACCCTAAGTCATGCATAAGTGCAGCAAAGCTGCTTAGCATTCTTTGTAGGACCACTTGAGTGCAAGACATCAAAATGGTGACAACCGTGTACAATTAGGTTGGTATGGGCCATCCTTCTATTTATGGGAGGTCTTGGAATGTGTTTGACAGTGCTTGACCTAAGCCATTTATGTAGACATTAAAAAGAAGAGGGGCCAACACACAGCCTTGCCTTACTCCCTTATGATTTGAAACGGTGCTGTACATTCTTCATTGGTACCATATCGTACCCTTGCCTTTGCGTTACTATGCAGTTGTCTTAAAAAAATAATGATAGTGGGCTCTACCCCCAAATCCCAGAGGATCCTCCATAGCTTGTTATGTTTCATGCAGTCAAAGGCTGCAGTAAGATCAACAAAGGCTGGGAACAGGCTGCCCTTTTTTGCAAGGGTATGCTTCCCTATAATGATATTCAGGTTTAGGCTTTGTTCCACGGTTCCTAACCCCTTATGAAAATCGAACAATAGTTCGGAGATGATCTTGTTATTGCCAACCCAATCCTGCAGTCTTTCGAGCACAATATGCCCAACTACTTTTGCCAGAGAATCTAGCAGCGATATCGGCCGATAGCAGGCAGGGTCCTGGCGATTTCCTTTATTAAGTATTGGTACTAGAATCAATACGGTCACGTCTCTATTAAGTGGGAGTAGCAGCTAGCTGTAAAGACCTATGTTAACACCAGGCCCATAGAGCTATGTTGTTTTTATATAAATCTAAGGGAATCCCATCAGGACAGAGTCCCTTCCCTTTCATGCTTGCCATAATTGCACGATTTACTTCTTCCAGGGTTACCTGAAGGTCTATTACAGTTAAAGTAGGTTACTATATCGTCGTCACCTGGTAGAATTTCTATAGTATTGTGGGCAGACTTCTATTAAATATATTAGAGAAATGCTCCACCCAATGCTCCTCAGTTATTGCAATTTCAATGGATGGAGCATCCCCAGGATCTAAAAAAGGGGTATTAACAGCCCTCCAAAAAGTCGGCCCATCCCTAGACATCGCAACCTTGTGCAAAGCGATCCATGTCTCGTCTCTCAGCATCACTTTTCGTTGCTTGAGAGCATTTTTATAGGCCCGTCTTGCCTGCCTTATATCACACAGATTTCGGAAGGTTTTGTGTTTCTCTAGTGGTGCCTGCCGCTTTGTGCATGCAAATGCGAAGCATGCATATTTAACCTTGCCACAAGTGCTGCTTCAAGCAGCACCCTCCGCAATGTTAAATATTGAGGATGTGACCGCCAGGGTGGCGGTCACATACTAATTGCACTGGAGGGAACGCCGCAGCCCCTGCGGATGTTCCCTCCACCTCGGGGGTCGAGGACGGACGCAGGTCCGTCCACGTTCCTAATCAGCCCCTAAGTAGCTTGTGCTTCCTGTAACATGTGGACTGCAGGAGGTAAAACAAAAACCCTTAAGGTCTTTTTGCAGCCATATTCCAGTAAAACTGTCACTATTGCTTTGCTTTCACAGACAAAACGGAAGTTGCAGGAAACAACACATTGCAGGGGTGTGGGTATTTGATAGGGGAGCAGTACACATGAAAGAGATCTAGAAAACACTGGTACTCTCATTAATTCATGAATGAAAAAGAAAAAAGTAGGTTCTTAAATGTGAGCAGAGGAAGGATTCAGCAAATTCAAAGGATCATAAAGAGGCTATGCTCCATGTTAATGTTATTTTTTTTTGTAAAGCGCAAATGCCCAAAGGCATATTGGTGTTAAGAATCATGGAGCTTATATCAAAAGGACAGAGCCAAGACGAGGAAGACAAGCCATTGAATAAGAAGCAAGAAAACGAAAGTGACAATAAAGCGACCCAACAGTAAGCAATAGATGGCTATAAGCGAGCTGCAGGTTTAAAATAAGTCTTTTGCAGTTGTACATTTTGTGCTGTCTGGTAGACCCAACCTAAAAGTAGGCCTGCACTTTAAACCTTCAAAACATGTTGGGCTCAATTCTCAAAGGGCCTCCGCACTCATGATGGGGTCTTTCACTCAACTAACAAAACATTAACCTGTCTCCATATGATTATTCGAGCATAGACCGGAGTATGTACTAAAATCGAGCGAACAACTCAAGTTATTGGCATATAATAACCAAAATCCCTGACATGAAGTACCGTGTAGTCCCAAAGAATAGGTAAACAAACTACTAAAATGGCGACTAAGTTGAGGTTGTAAACAAAAATAATGTGAACCACCAAACACGAGAATAGCGCGAAAACGTCAGGGGGAACCCACAAGATTAGAGGGAGTTATCTCTTATCAACCGACAACGAGCACTGGGCACCATTGTAAACATTTTCTAGTCGCCGATATAAAACGCTGTGTTGTTTCCAAAAGATAAATAAACTACAAAAGTGGCGATCGGGGTTAAGTTGTAGACATAAATAAGGTGAACTACAAAAGCTGAGGGAACTACTAAAATGAAAGGACGAAAGCACCGAAGTAGAATTAGGTGTTTCCAATTAACTAATAATTAGTGCTCGCCATCAATATATAAACCGCAAACAGTCACCTCTCCATGTACCAGCCTACAGGAGAGAGGACGTGTCGACGGTGTTGTGCCAAACCACTTAGGTAAGCGATTCAGAACGGGAGGGCGCTCTTACCGGTATCGCTGGAATTTAAGAGGTATCCCTGTGAATTTAAAAGGGTGATACTATTTATATTTATACTTATATTTAAATTTAAAAAAGCGTCGGCGGAGCGATTTCAAACGCAAATGGGAAAATGGCACGGATATTAAAGAGGGTGCTTGCAAAATTGGAATGGATGTTATCACAGCTCGTCCCAGTAAATGGTGGAGCCGGCAAAGTTAAGTGGCCGCATTTTATTGCAAGTCCATGTTCTGTAGTAAACACGGGAGATAGGATCCTAATACTGAATGAATCTGCTGATGTGCTTAACACAGCAAGCTTATTTTATTTTAGCTACAAAAACATACCAGAGGCACTGAGAATAACTCAGCCTTTTATGCAAAACAAAAGAGAGAAATATAGCATGAATTAGAAAGAGGCATTGAGAATAACTCAATTAGAAAGAACTGAATAAGCATAAAAATGAGCTTTTACATATTATCAACAAGCACTAAAATGTATATATCTTTCTATATCATTAGGCACCAAAAGAGAAGATTTCTAAACACATTGGTATCCAGTGGCAATTATTTTCAAAGGAAGACCTGCATATAAATTAAAACGCAGATGACTAGCCACATTGTGTCTGGTATGTAAGCAATCAAGTGCACTGAATATCACTATAAGATCTTAAATAACAACACTAATGGGCAATATATTAATATAGTTATGTTGTTCATAGGCGGATAAATTAAAAATCCACCCATTGGACCACGTGCGCAAATTTGAAAGACGCAACCTGACATCATTGACACGATGAATAATATTCTCCTGGTTTTAAGTAAGTAACGTTACAAATAAGGGGAATCTCTTAACCAGAAAAGAGAATATATGATTAATAACATTCTGTACTCTCTATATTTTAGAAAACTTACAAATAATGAAGTCTGAGACTGATTTATCTTAATATAAAGTGGGAACGAATGACGCAAAAGCAACCCAAGTAAGATAGTCTTTTCATGTCAGAACAATATAAGGCATAATGAAAGCTCAACTCTGTATAGAATAAGAAACCCTCAACCTAGTTAGAGAATAATTGTTCTTATTTTACTTTTTAGAAAGAAGAATATATAGTAGCATACTGTAAAATTTGTCCTGAAGAAGGTGCCCAAAAGACCTCTACGCACCGAAACGCGTCAACAAGGGACTACCCGCAATAGTATATATTCGCTATTTCAAATGTTTTAATGTGTGATGGAAATGTTTTAATTAATTTTTTCGAGCATTAAAAAGATTAGGATTGTGCTTTGTATTAGATTAGGGCATGCTCGAAAAATTATATGTTGGAAAGTAAAAGCTTTGTGATGAATTTTATATGATTGTTTTTAACTTTATAAAAATAAAAGGTTGAGAGAAATATTTCACTTTTTGAGTTGTGTAATAATAAATGCCTATATTGCATATCTGTACACAAGGAATTTAAAACCTGTGAGTAAGACCAATTGGTCACAAACCTAAAGCATAATAGCACAGAAAGGAATCTTGTCTGGTTACAGTCTTTCACTCATGGCAGAACCTCAGCACTGCAGTTACTAATTGCTGAGGTCCTACCACAAGTGCAGGACCCTGCCATGACTGTGTGACCTCTGCCATGAGTGAGGAGGCCCTTTTTGAATTGGGCCCCATATGTTTTGTACATCAATAGCCCTGAGAATGGCTGCAAACAATCTTCATATTTCCCATTGTTGCAAAGTCATCCAGTGCCCTGGGCATCCCGATTTTTTTATTGACTGGTACTGGTGGTAACTGACTCTGACTGTCCCTGGGCTCTGCCTAACCAGTACCAGGGCAAGTGCTATAGGTGGAAACACACACACACATTAGGGTACCCTATGTGTTAGGATACCCCTATGAAAGACATGAACTACCCTATAAGCCCCCAATACTTGATAGTGCAGGGGATTAAATCTACCAGTAACAGGGCATGGCAGTTTAGAGCCCAGCAGCCCTTTCTGTACTTGCATGCGTGTACTGCTGAGAGCGTGAGGTCAGTTTAACAGCAGCCCTGTGTTGTAGCACTGCTTTTAAATGTAAATTGTGCCTAAACTCGACTTTGGGGTAGGGGCACTTAGAAATTGATAAAATTTAATATTGTGATATATTAGGTACTCCCAGATCTCCCCTAGGTGTTCCTGGGGTGGGGGGGGGGGGTCAGGTACTTAGAAGGAGGGTCCTATAACATATGTTTCATATGCCTTGGGGATAGAAAAATTGCACATTTCACTTCTCCCATTGTTGTAAAGTGCGTTCCAAAAACTACTTTGTTCTATGAGCACTGTGGAGTGAGGAGCTACATAGTTTCTGCATATTCAGAACCCCTAAAGTCTCCCCTGGGTGTCCCAGGGGGGAGGGAGGGCGTCAAGTAGCTATAAACAGGGTGCTTAAAATGGTGTTGTATAGGCCCTACTGCTGGCGAAATTGGACATTTCATTTTCCTCATTGTAGATTCCCAGCCACATAGGTTAACATTGCAATAGTTTATGAACCAATGACTATGGCTAGGGATTGCCACAAATATAATGCAAGCATTTAGGAGAATTGTATTGATAAAGCCAACAATATGCTATTGTTGAATGTATCCTAAAATATAGAGAAAAGAAGGTACACAGATTTCTTGTCTGTAAGCCAGAATGTAGCCTTCCTGTCGTTTCCCCTGATTGTTAAGACGTAAGAGGATTATCCAGGTTGCTTTGATGAAGTGATAAGTGGCACCTCGGGAGAGATGCTATCCGGTAGAATAGGGCTCTTCTACACAAGAATGCCACGGCTGGGAGGAAGGGTGAGAAGGCATCAGCTTCAAAGGCATCCCTTCTGAACCCAGCCAGGTGGCAGGCTTAAGGAATGGATTTCCGGATGTTAGGGGGAGGAGAGCTATGGAAATGAGCCAATCTGTGGGTAATCTAACTAGTTCTTGCTCCTTGGCTGAGGTGGCAGCCATATTGGATTTTCAATGAATAATGCATTATGCCACACTTTGATGGAAGTAGTCATGCTCTGGGGTGACGCCCTGCACCTCATTGAACAGGAGTGCTCTCTTGCTTGATCCCAGAGAACACTGAATAAGTATCTGAGCGTGGTAGAGCCTTTTCAGTTCTGCTGCTTGAAACTAAGAGAAGAAGAAGGGATCATTGCTGGAAGCTTGACTTGCACCAACCAGGTCTTGCACTCTGACTGACATTGCCTGCTGCAAAATCTTGAACTACACCTCTGTGAACCTAACTTTCTTCAAGAGGAATAAAGAGTGGACTACCTGCAAGCTACAGGTTAACAGAGCTCACCTGGACCATCACCACCAAGAACCCCCAGCCTGGAGTGCGTTCAGTGGATTTGTAAGAGTTATGTCCAAATGGATTGTGGAAACTGAAGTGCCAAACTTTCAAGGACAATCTTGGAGATTTCAGACCCTTGGGTTCTTTTTTGGACACTTTAGGACCACCAGAGGACCTTCAGTAAGAAGCTCCAAAAGTCTGGAGAGCTTTGGAAAAAATCTTCAGAGGGGGACCAACTCAACTACTAGTTAAGCCGGCGACCTTCAACTACGAGCCGGCCTGCCCTGCTGGTTCGTCCCTCTGAAAAGCTCCAGAAGTCCAACTTCCAGAGTTTAACCAGGAGCTCGCTGGAGAGCAAGCAGGAAAACCCTCACCAAACCCGGACTGGTGAAGAGCATTGAGGGACCCCGGCAGAAAAATGCTCCCGGAAAGTTTCTTAGTCTAAAAGTAAAACTTTGACTGAGGCATACCATGAGGGGGAGTAGTGCAGGGCTTCCATGGGGTCGACCTGAAACTTTGACTTTGTCCTGGTCTAGCGTGGCGAAATAAATATCTCCTGTTCCCTACATTGGATTGTTTTTGTTTTGGTGTTATTTTAAGGATACAAATATTACCCATTTCTATAAATTGATGTCGGATTTTTATTTTGTGTTTTGTCTTAATTATTTTCTGAATCAGTGTTTTTAAATGCTTTACAAACCTGTATCTGAAGTTGAGCCTGCTTGCCTGCTCACAGCCAAGGTACTGCATGGCATGGAAATAATTTTCTGAGACCTATTCTGAGCCCTAGACTGTGTTATTGGCTCTATTGCTAGTAGTAAATTTATATTTACCATTACTAATAATCCACTTTCCAACACCCATCATAACACATCACTACTGAAACATAGGTTACTGCCTCCTCCTGCAATGATGGTTAACATTCACATGACAACGAAGATTATAGATCCTCACAAGTGTATCAAAATGTCCTGCTCCAAACTTCACCTCAGCCTGGCAGTGAGGAGGGGCTTTGTGTCAGAGGAAAACATCAGCAGGAACCTACTGCTTGACATCTCTCTTTGATTGCGGTGTAAGAAAATGCAGCATGACACTCAAAAATATTACATAGTACACATAAAGCATCTCAGAATTATGCAATTCGTCATAATTTATTTGGCCTTGCTGTTTTTCATTCTCCTCTGTACACAGCCTCTCCATGCTTTGCCTTGCCCAGCCTTCCCTGCCTCCATTAAATCCAACTTCTCTGCAACGTATCTTCTCTAGCCCCGGAATTGAACACTTCTTCATTGGGCACAGTCTCTTCGCACTGCACTGTTCCCAACCTGTTAAGTTCCCAAGTGCTGAACTATCCTTCTCCAAGGACTGTTGGGAACACATGGCACTTAAGGGCACATTCTTTCACTGATTTTCCTTCAATTCTTCATGTAGCAAATGACTTCTTAACCTAATCTCCATTTTCCTTCCTCTATGACCTTTCAATCAGCTGGTTTTTCCAAAATGTATTGTCAGTGTAGCAAAGTCATTAAAGTCGCCAGTCACAGAAAACTGAAAACAGGCAATTATATTTTAGAACATTAATTACCAAAAATAAGAGACTGGCTTGCAAAGGAGAGCCATATGTAATAAATCATGTACATATGTGCAAAGCTAGAAGTTGTTTTTCTGAGAATCAACCTTTATTATCTCCAACCAAAGGACTTAATTAAAATTCCTTTGTTAACAGTTCATAGATTCAAATAGATAGAAGGCTGGTCACAATTACTTTTCTGGGCTACTATTGGCTACAATATATCCTATATTACTGGAATTCCTTTTCAGTTGCACAAGATTCTTTTTTCCACAGGTTTGTCTGCACTCCACAGTGCAAAGGTGTCCCAGTAGTAGGTAAGAAATGTCCAATAAATACTTTTCCATTGATTTTTGTTCCGGCAAGTCACAGCATTATCTGTTACAGAATCGTATTCACTCTCCAGTCCCAATAAAGAAAATTAACAAGAACAAGTAGGCATCACTGGAAGAAGCTGGGTGTCGCAGTCCTTGGGGTCAGCTAGATTGTACTAATATTTGCTTGCATCGAAGGTTTGTGGTTCTAGTGTTCAAGATAGAGATGATTATATGATATATTTGTAATTCTTTCCATATGGCACCAAGGACCTAGTCAATGTACCAACATGAGTCAGAGAACTCTGTGAACTGCAACCTGCCAAAACCCACTGAGTATACTATGAGTAAAGTGCATATTCAGCAATGATCAGTTCTGTGAAACTTACAGTAGTATTTAGGAGATCCAAAAACCAATTTCATCATGAATCGACACACTCAAGGATTCAAACATAGAATGTATTTTGTTTTTTATTCAAATTGAAAACGTATCCTAGTGCACACAATATGAATAGTTGTTAATATGAAAATAAAGAAGATAGTGGCTACATTGTTTGCTATTGAACAGAAACACAGAAAATACTGTTATATATTATGGTATTTTAGGATCTCTCTGCATTGAAATCCGAACCCCTGCATTTCCCAGACCTACAACTCTGTGCACTTTATCACTGCTAAATAGTGGTAAAGTGCCTGAGCCTCACCTTCAAATATAGTTAAATTGGTGTTCCCTTGAATTACTTTTTTAACTTTCCTACAAGTCCCTGGTATATGGTGTGGAAAATGCATCCAGGGATTGGAAGTTAAATGCCATATGTGAACAGCAGCACCTATTATGCCATCCCCAAAGCTGATAATTAAAACATTGCTTCATGCCTACCATGTGTAGTTTGGCTGCAGCAGCCTAAAAACCTACTGCTGAACCTGTCAAAATAACCTTTTTTGACAGGCAGAAAACCCTTTTTTCAAATATTATTCATAGGTGGCTTTAAGCAGTGGAAAAAGGAGAAATAAAATTATAATAACATAGTTATTATCATTTTATTTTTGTGAGGCAGTTTTATGGGTGGGGGGGCTGTCGTCACAGCCTGCTGGTGGAGGAGTGGTTGGTGCACTTAAGTGCGCATGATGATTTAGCTGGCCATCGTGGCATATGTGACAATGAAGAAAAAGTTGGTTCTGCAAAATAAATATTTTCCTCGGAATGAGACCAGTTTGTGGATCAGATACATTACAGTTAGGTCGAGTAGAATGTTCAAGTGATTAGACCTGCAGGTCTAGTAAAATTTTTATGATTTTCTGAGGCCTGGGGAATATACATTGTACTTAGGCAAATGGACTAGCAACTTTAGACGGAAGTCTGTACATGTATATATACTATCTATTGGCTATTGAAACTATAGCATCTTAATTATGCCATGTCAGTTGCATGTTTCAATCTTTGACTTTTGATTGTATTCATTATTAGTACCATTTACCTTCCAATACATATAATCTTCTTTTGCAACTGAATCACTAAATTGTGTGGAATAAGTAAATCTGTTTGTAATCAGAAGCTTTTACACCTTTTTTGGTTCCTGATTATAATAAATATACTGATGGATAAGACCTGTCATCTCTAATAAAATAAGGGAACGTTGTCTAAATATTTCTAGAACTCCTTATGGGCGAAGTCTGGCAATGCCTCCACTCTGTATAATTATATCAGTCCTGGACTGTTAAATCCATGGATGTAATGGTGTTCATGATGAAAGCAAAACAGTTCTTGATGATTTTCTGCGAAAGCTTGGTTGTCCGCTAAGACAAATGTACTGTGGTCAGTCATTAATTGTTTAACAGCACATCTCATGCGCTTGCAAAAGGACCAGTAGAGATGATGTTATCCAAGGTGACTGGTTAAATGTAAGGAATTGGAATCATTAAAATCTAAGGTTGTTTCCCATGTAGTACACTCTTCTATGGATAGTCCCATAACAAATTGAACACACATGGTTAGCTTTCTATGCTTACCCTAGTGTGCTGTATGATGCTAGACCATTTCTATCTTGCTAATTTTTTGAGCAATCGAAAATGGAATCTCGTCTCGTTTTGTGGAAGCTTTGCCCATGATAGCATCAATAGTTTGTGTACTATTTGCCTGTACGGTGGAATGTGCTTGTCATGCAGGGCCAGGAACTAATGGTCTAGTCACAATTGATTGTAGAACAAACTGTTAATGTCGCCTATATGGCTACAAACTGGTTTAGTAAAATATTGCGAATCTGTTGCTAGATTTTGGGAAATGGTGTAATACCGACGAACACGGGCCAGGTAGCCTCTTCATTAAAGTCCAGGTAACCCATCCATTATGAATATTATCAATTTCATGAGCTAGTTGTCCACCAAACCATTCTTGGAGCTCTTGATGTCCTAGTTGGATATCTAAGTCACGAAAATATTCATAACAGCAAACATTGCAGCTGCTCTATATTAGGCATGGACAACATTTTAATTATACCAAAGTGATTGGAGTATTTTCTGTAATTTTACATTACTCTTTAAATGTAACATTACTGAAAATGAAGAGAATATCCCCCTTTGCATAATTATGAGTAATTTAGCACAAATATCCTGCTCCATGAGAATAGGAACAACAAACTGAGCAAGCATGAGTGGCTGCTGGCTGCTGCTGTTCCTGTTCTGCTAATTTTTGCACTATTATTATAGTGCAAAATGCATCCTAGGGTCATTTTGGACCGGAGTTTACATGTTGTGTTAAGAAACTAGCTCTAAAGGCTGGGTTATGCTCCTCAGGCAATTCCTCTTAATGTCACATAATTTAATGTAATTTCATTTAATTATGCTACATCAAATTACAGTTACTCACACTATTTATGCATGCACGTTTTCCACATTAAGATCTACGTGGTCAAACGCCACACATGCATAAAATATTTCAAAATGATATGCAGCATGTGAATTTACAACAAACTTTGCTCCACCCCCTGTGATAGGAAACCCCCTAGCATAGAGATGTAATCTAAGTGGTTCCCAGAAATGTACTCCTTTCGGAACAGATTGGTGCAGCATTTAAAACAGATTCAAAAGATGAGATTTTAAACTGAAATAAAAATGGGGAATAGTCTCTCATTAGTCAATAACTCAAAGCAGAGAGCGAACACCTGCCTGAACTGAGGGAGCAGACCAATTGTACAATGAATATCTCCACTATTAGTGAAAGTTGGCAAAGCCTTGTGTGTGTTTTCCGTGATTATTCAAAGATTGCATTTGGGTTTAGGAGTGCCAGTGATAAGTGTTAGTCACTGTGCCAACATTAGAAACTTCAGAGGACTGTAACCTCTTGCAATCCATTGAACATTACAAGATTAAGGTGTATATTAGGTAACAATCTGTACTGTGAGACTCACAGGAGTAATTAGTGGACCCAGGCCCTGTTTCATCCTCAATAGACACACTGAAGAATTCACACCAGGAATGAATTTTGTGTTTTATTAAAAACTAAAACATCCTATACCCACAGCATGAATAGTTGTTACAATGAAAATAAACAAGATAGGTTGTATGATGTTTCTTAATAAACAGAGGAACAGAAAATACTGCAACATTATTCTTATAATTTATGATTGCTCTACATTGGAATGCCATCCGCTCCCTTCTCTTGGCTAACCGAACTAACCTTCCCATTGGAGGGCCACGAGTGTCATTGATGATTTGCCTTGTTCATACCCACATACATTTTCCAACTGTAAAACAGTACTCAGGAAGGAGACATCCGTTGTTCCTGTCACTGTGCATCAATGACTAATGTGTTTGCCTGTGGGTATGCAGATTACCCTGGTGGAGTACTCAATGTACTTTCTCAGTAGCTTTGAGCAGGGAAAGCTATTTCTAGCTCTTAAATGACCCTCAGCCTGTTGTTCTTGGATCAAAGTTCCACAATAATTAACAAGGTTTTAATGCAGCTTATATGCCCTGCCTTGAACATTGTTGAGTTTTATAAAACAAAGCAATCATTATTGGAGCCCTTCTGACGTTGTTCTACTTATGTTCCATGAAACAGTGTCTACTATTTAGAACCAATGACTGAGAAATAACATTATCAGATTCTATGAAACTATGTTGAATATTTAAAAGAATCAAAAGAAAATGAAGGTATAAGGCTGTGCTAGAACAAAACATTAAACAATATATTCGAGCTAGTTGATTTATTACATTGAACTGAAACACATATTTAATCAACATTAGGAATTGTGCATTTATATCTAAAACATGCATCTGACTAAATAAACATGAATAATGCAAAAAGGGGATACCTAAATGAAAATTATATAAAGGTTATACCATAAATTGGTACAGCTCTCTCCCTAACCTTCTTTGTAGAGCCAGAAATGGTGTCAGTGTAGCATGCAGATATGTTTTGTATGGTTGTTTCTTCTAGAGTTTGGTCAATAAGAGTAATTTACATGTCAGTCTTGTTTGCAAGTGTCGATGAACCCTAAGCAAGCCTTCTGTTTCCAATATTTGCACAAAAGTGATTCAGTTCCAATTCCAGGATATATGCCCAGCAAATTATATCCCAAAGTCATTATCTCACTGTGCTTTATTCCCTTCTGTTCATGTCCTTCAATTTCAAATCCCTTCCCCATCCGAGTCTATTTACTCCTACCAAGGATCAGGAAATAACACTTACTGCTGAGCCCTACTTTGCACTAGCCCGATGTTGGTTTTGACACCAATGTTCACAGGGAGGTTCTTCAGTTCAAATAAAAAGGTCTGCGCTGTTCAAAAAGCAATGTGGTGTGGGAGAGTTTCCTTGAACTCGTATTATTGGCTGACTCACTTCAGGAGAGTAGGTATGCACATGGCAGTAGGCTTGAACTGTATGTCAATAATCCAAATGTCCTCACACTTGTAGTATAAGAGTTTCAGTGATGAAGACATCAGAAAGGCGGTCTCATGAGCATAAGTTAAGTTAGAACTTCAAAGAATCATTCTAGCAGTGATGGGGTACAACGTAATCTCCAATGTCACTTGATAATTCATACTTGCTCTGATACATTTTCTATGAATACATACTCTTATATGTAATTGTACAAAGGTAAAGGATGCTCAAACAAATGCCATTTTTATAACACCTCAGTGAATAAAATATACTGCTCTTTTTTCATCATACACTAACTGGATAATATATTCTCCAGCAACAGCTACTTAAGATCTTGAAAGAAGTTGATATATGTCTGTTAGACCTGGCACCATTGGTGTGGGACTCCCCTGTATTTTTTGCCTTTGTCTCTTGTGTTTTGCTGTATGTTGGACTCCGCTTTGCTGGTCTAAATGCTTTGGGCACTTTTCCTCTGCTGTTCAGTGCCAAAGTGCAAGCGTTCCCTTTGTAAATTGTTGTTATGGATTGGTAATCCCATGATGGGCATATTTGATTTACCAGTCAGACCCTAGTACAGTGCACTGTGTGTGCCCAGGGCCTGTAAATCAAATGATGATAATGGGCGGCAGAACTGATTCTGCCACCCACAGGAGCAGCATGTAAAATGTAAATGTGGCCTGCAATTGCAGAGCCTGTGTGCAGTCTGGTACTGCCATGTCAACTTGGCAATTGCACCCACTTACCAGGCCCTAACCTCCCCTTTTCTTACAGCTCAGGCACCCCTAAGGTAAGCCCAAGGTACCCCTGTGGGCAGAGTGCAGTGTATGTGAATGCTAGGACATGCCCTGGTGTGTGTGGCATGTCCTGACAGTGAATTACTGTCAATTTTATTTTTCACTACCTGTTCCCATAGAACAGAATGGGGAGTTTGTTTATAACATCTGATCAACATAACTGACCCTGGATACAAGTTGGGAGAGTAACGTTTAGTATGCCTGAACTCAGAATGTCAAAATGCATCTATTAGTGAGGGTGATTATTACATTCTGTGTTTGAAAATACCATTTTTAGAAAGTGGGTATTTTCTTGCTTAAACATCCAATGTGCCTCTGCTAGGTTTGAGTATTGCGTGTCTGGCTTGTGGATGACAGGGGCTGGAGAGGGGCAGTGGCTCCAGAGAGCCTGATGAGTCAGGGCTGATCTGAATGGACCTGGGCTGCATTTATAGTAGGGGGAGGAGATTTCCTTTCACCTGAATGAGCCTAGTCTGCCATCAACAATGCTGTCTCCACCTCTTACCAGGAAGGTGCACTAGGGAGGACAGAACTGGTTTTGGCTGGGTGGAGACACTCTCTGCCGTCAGAGAACAAAGGATGTTTGTTCAGACCCCAGACTTTTAGATCACTTTTTGGAATCAATAGGAACCTTTGCCAAGGAGAAGAGCCGGAAAAGCTGAGGAGGAATACTGCCCCTGTGCTGTTTGCTGTCTGGGTTACCCTGCAGTGGCTACTTGCTGCAGAGCAAAGGAAAAAAAGGACTGCTGTTTGCTTTGTCACCTGCTTGAGAAAAAGATCTTCAAGGGCTTGACATTGAGCTTGCCTCCTGTTTTGAAGTCTCATGGATACTAAGACTTCATTTCTTCTGTCTCTCTGCATCTGGAACTGCAGTTTCAGATGTCACAGAAGGCAATTGCAACACCAACTCCGGCAAGCGACGCCGTAACCTGCACCGACGTCGTAGGCACCGCTCGTGAAGCACACAACGCTCCTTCCCGACTAGCACCATAGGCCCGGCACTTGCTGCCACCATGCCGAATTGTCTCTGGAGCTGTCACTGAGGCTGCTGCCTGCACTGGAGTTGAGGACACTGCTTGTGACGTCCATGATGCACTATCCCGACTCACACTGCCTCCCTGACTGTACCAACGCCAGGGCTTCATCAACGCGGAGCCGATGCTCGAGAGGGTGACTCCTGAATCCATTGACACCACCCCGTCGTTAGGAACCAACTCCTAGCCGCCACTGTGACGTCACCTCCCCGACACAGTAAGGAACCGACGTCTCACCTCCCCTGCACCACAGTAAGCAATTGAGCCTTCACCTCTCCTGGGGTCGTAAGGAACGGATGCCACCCAGCGCCACTGAAGCATCACCTCCGGATGCCATACACCCTCTTTGCTTTCATCGTTTCCAAGGTACTGTGCTTTTTGGGTCTGCCTGACTCCGCTCTCGAGGCCGCGCACCTCACAGACAGCGTTGTACTTTCAGATTTTTATCTGTCACAAATTTGTAATAACTCCCGGTGGAGTTATTTGTTGCTACAAACTTTAATTGAGTGAATAACCTATTTTTGTAAGGATAGCTTGATAACTGTATTGTGATTTTTGGTCGTTTGGTCTAGTTTTGGTTAAGATAAAGATTACTTATTTTTCTAAACTGGTGTGGTGTCCATTTGTAGTGTTTTAACTGTATTACTGTATGTGTTCACAAATACTTTACACACTGCCTCTGAGATAAGCCTGTCTGCTCATGACAGGCTACCAAGGGGGTGAGCAGGGGTTATTTTAAAAGTGTATCCCCCTTACCCTGACTAGAAGCAAGGGCCCCTATTTGGACAAAGGTACCTACCTCTGCCAACTATAGATCCCATTTCTAACAATGCCTGTCTGCATATCATTTCTTCAAGCAATATCCATATTCACTGACTCACTAATCCAAAACAAGGACTGTAGTGGTACTTTTCTGATGTTTACCATCTATCTGTTAGGCAATGTTTTCTATTAATGTGCTATCATTGTTAGGGACGGATGCAGAAAGCCATTCTGTGTTCACAAACCCTACGGTCCACAAAATCACATGGTTTGAGACTGTAAAAGGTATTTTGCTACCACTTTTTTGCAATCTGATTCCTACCACTCTATGCCCTTATTTCATTTATAAACAAACGTTGTGCATATTTTGAGATATATTTACTTGCAGTTTGTAAAAAGAAATAGAGCTGTTTAGCATCATAGCAATATCACTATGATATAAGGGATAAAGGACCCCCTGCTGTACATTTTAGGGATATTGCAAGTCACCGATGAGTTCAATACCATATAGAATAATGAGACCCAAGGCCAAGTTCCTTTACAAGGTTATGGAACTCTGAGGTGACTTGCAATTCCCTTATCATGTATATCAGGGGTAACTTTATCCCATACAATACATGATCAGACCATCACATTTCCCTTAAACCACTTAAACCTTGGTGCATAGCTCTTTAATGTGAAAGAATGAGCATGTTTGCAAACATGAAGAATAAAAAAGAAAACACTAGTGCATAATTAAACCTTTCAAACATGTTAGATAATTGTAGCAAATACAAGGCAATTTAAAAGAAAAAAAGCAAAAAAGAAACATACTCTCTCTGATTGAAATAGAGCAGACAAAAGAAAAACAACAGTTCCTTCAAATATGTTCTATGATCTGAACTGCATTTAACCTATACTGCTGGCTCTGGCATAATGATGTCAGAAATCCTCTTAATTAACTTGCAATAGTCGAGTTCTGACTTCTTTTCGTTATAATCTGCGACTGAGTGGATCACAAGTGGATGATTATAAAGAAATCCGAGACTGCTGTTTATACAGGGATTACCGAATTCCATATGTTATGAATTGATAGTGCTTTGGAATCACAATAATCTGCTACATAAACATTCAAAATCTTCTCCTGGCATGCACTTGTAGGTTATTTAAACCAATAACAAGCTTACTTTGAGGTATATCACATAACCAGATCCCTGATGTCTCCTCTAATAACTCTGCTCCCACAGAGTTACCAATACCACGGGAATTAATAACTCCATGGGCAAAGCTATGGGGATTATAAATGAGGTGTTGCTAGTGAGGATTCGTAACTCCGGTATCGATTTCCCCTGTAATTCTTTATTTTTCCTCTGTATTTCACCAGAGATCTTCTTTCAGTTATCTTAGATCGGAAATACATAACTTTATGGCACAGATTGTGCTACATTGATGATGACATCTTTATTAGAGTTGCAGAAGCAAAAAGCTATTTTAACGTATGTGATCTGCTATAATTATGTTGCATGATAATGGTGGAGCCCAGTCAAGTTATGAGAAGCACATGGAAAAAAGACATTATTTTTTCTGACCCACCACAAGATACAAGAATTATTGTGTGTACTGTTATCATGAGTATAAAAATTGGAGATTCCCCTGAAAATAAATGCATGTTTTTCATTTTCATCTGTTTTGGGCCAGTTCTTTATTCCTGAAATGCCAGCCTCAAGCTTTTTGACCTTTCCCGTCTGCGGTTGTTTGCTCTTACTCGGATGAACATCAAGGCAGCCTGCTCCGAAGCAGCGTTTGCTGTCCTCGGGGCAAGACAGGTAGCTGGGCCTAGAACTGGCTAATGCTTTATTATCACATCCAGCAAACCTGTACAAACACGAATGCATAAAAAAGTAAAGCTGAGGTTTATTGCTTGCGCTTAAATCAGTTCTGTTTACATTCGGCATCTCATCCAAAGCCCATATTACAGCCGAGTAAACAGGAGGCTCCTGTGCACTCCAAGGAAAGTCCGGATATCTTGACGTGGTGGAGCTGCAAATAAAACAGTGATCTAGTTCCTATTCATGTCTCATGCCAATGTATGCTGTTTCCTTGAGGACGTTCCTATTATTGCCCTGTTTGCCGTTGCCTTGTTCTCTGAAATACTGTAACTCTGTGCTGCCCCATTTTCCCATTCATGGCATGCACACCCCGATGGACTCCCCAGCGCGTGCACCCTCGCACACTTTCTGCGTGTGGTATTTTGATTAGAGATTTGCAAATATTGGGCCAGATGTATCAAGCTATTTTGTGATCACAAACGGTGAAATCCGCAGAATGTCACCGTTTGCGATCTCAAAATCGCAGTGTGCAATATATGAAAGAAAAATCCCACTCGCAAAATAAGAAATCGCAATAATAGAGTCCACAATTTTAGCAATATCTAATGCGAATCTGAACTTTGCGAGTTCCAAGTTGCGACTCCCTATTTGCGAAATCGCAATTAAGAAATCGCAAAGAAATGTATGAAAAATTTGCAAATAGTGATTTAATTGAAAATCGCAATTTGCGACTCGCAAATTATCACCAACTCTAGGCAGGTGGTAACCAGGTGCACAATATTTAAACAGGCCAGAGTGCCTCACAATATTCCACAATGGCAGCCCTGTATGTCATAGCCAGGAGGATGCGGATACAACTAGCAGCACAGAGAAGGAGGAGGAGACAGGTACGTATTTACAGATTGCGCATTACCCTGTTTCAGCAGACAGAAGAAGAAATACATGATAAGTACAGACTAGACACAGCTACTATACTTGACCTGATAGATGACCTACATCCAATACCGGAGCATCAGACATGCAGGATCCAAGCCATTCCAACACAAGTGCAGGTCCTGTGTTCACTGCACCTACAAGCATCAGGAAGTTATCAGGGGGTAAATGTAAATGTTGTATTACTTTTATAGCGCCCGAATCACCCCACATGCGGTCTCTCCGGCACTTGTACGAATACCGCTTTGGAACCCTTCCTGGCTTTTTCCTGGTGAGGCGCCCACTCCTGGGCACCCCCAAGGTGCAGCCAGGCATCCTAGCGCTGTTGGGGCTGTTGTGGAGGTTAAGCAAGCTATTGCCCAGAGTTGCAGACTGGGGCCCATGATTAGAATAGGCACTGAGGCGAGAATGATCAGGTCCGAGGAAATTGAGCCCAAGACCCGGCGAGGCAGGAATTGAACCCTGGTCCAGGGCCAGACCTCTGCATCAGGTTCTGCCGTTCTAGCCATTGAGCCACACATCTCCACATAGCTGTAGCTGTGATAGCTGTAGCTGAAGGGGTCTCCCAAAGTTGCCTGTCACGCTTTTTTAATTCTTTCCTGGATACCATGGTTCAAGAATGAACCATTACATCAGGTTTCCCACTACGCAACTGGAATTGGGGTAGACAAAAATTAATTTTTACCAGATGGCCAAATCCCACATGTCATTGGGTGCATTGATGGGACCCATGTCGCACTCTGTCACCTCTCAGCTAATGAGTATGTGTATAGAAACAGGAAATCATTTCATTCCATCAACTTCCAGGTCATATGTAATGCCTCACACATCATCACTGATATTGTTGCCAAATTTCCGGGTAGTACGCATAACTCTTACATCTTCAGGCATAGTGGAATCTATACATGTCTCACTGGGGGAGAATTTGGAGAAGGATACCTCCTAGGTAAAAGCATGTCACTCACTCTGATGGACACCTTGGATGTGTTGAAATTGGCCAGTGATTAATGTTTTTTCTTTTCTCATGTAGGTGACAGTGCATATACAGTATGTTCATTTATACTCACACCATATCTCAAGCCAGCTACCCCAAATGAAAGGAGATACAATGCTGCCCATAAGTCGATGCGCAATGAGGTGGAGCGGACATTTGGACTGCTGAAGAGTAGATTCCACTAACTACACAAAAGTGGAGATGCATGGCAGTACCACCCAGAGACATGCTGTAAAATAATTGCTACCTGTGCCATGCTATGCAACCTAGCAACAACAAATAGCATCCCATTGGACATCACAGATTCCGACTCGGAGGATAATGATGACCCAAGGCCACCTCGCAGAGCAGCAGGTGGTGTAGGTGCCACAGATGGGCGACACAGACGCGATGAGATTACACGCAATTATTTCTAGGTGAGTAACGAGACAAAGCAAATCTTGACTGTTGCAGAACTGTGTTTTATTGACCTTAACAACTTGTAATATGTGTGCACACAGCCTCAAAATCCTCCCCACTGTGCGCTTTGAGTTGCTCATGGCATATTTACACTCCATGCACATTTAAAACACTTTTACTCTTATGTCATGGGTTACCTCACCCATTTGCATTCCTCTGCCACAGCAGTAACTATTTTTTGCGCCCAGGCGCAGCACTGCTACGGTCAGTGGTCACACTGCCCTACCTTGATGAGGGTTCTGCTGCTGTCCCTTGCCTTACACTCTGCCATCTGGGCTCAGTGACCAGGAGCAGTGATGCTGCTGCGGCTGGACACCTCGTCACTGTCGCCAGCATCCAGTACACTTGTGGCAGCTATGTTGGCTTTCTGTAGCTGTTCAACAGCATTGGTGACCTGCACCAATCCCCTTGCAACATCTGGGCTGCAGTGGGCCATTTCAACCTGCCTGGTGATGGTGCGTCTGGTAAGGACAGCTGTGGCATTGCACAGACGGTTTACTGCCTTTGTGTACCCATCCATACTGCTAAATGGGCGTTGCTTTTCACCGCGCCTAGAGGCATGTTTCCTCTGCATGGTGGTGCATAGCTGTACTCCCTAGAATTGTGTTGCGATCCAGTGAGAGTCTCGTAAGAGTAGAGTGCAAGCTTCATGAAGAGATGCTTGCTGCAGGAGGCTTGTTCAATCCGGAAAGCATTTTGAGACACCCGTATGGAAAATTATTTGGCCTGCCATGAGGTGTTGTTTGATACCTTGAGAGTCTTGTGAGATTGTTTGGGGAGAAGTGTAAAAAAATGGTCACGGTTCAACCAATAGTTAAAGTTCTTATTGCATGGTTGAAGAAATGCTGTGATATGATTGGATGCAGAACCAGAGACAGTTAAGCCTATCCTTGGTGCGTTGTAGAAATAAGTCTCTTTGAGTTGTGCTCAGCATATATGATTTAATTTGGAACTGAAGGAGACTGGTGTCTTCAGCTGTCTTTTAGAAAGTGCTCCAAGTTCAGGTTTTAATGGTGTTGGGGGGCCGGACCACCATTGCACTGCCACAACTGCTAGATATCATGTTGTAAACAAATGGAAGTCCGGACTGCTGGATCAGATTAAGTAGATTCCTTTATTTAAGTTGTTTCAAGAAGTTAAGAGGAAAACCCCACCAGGAGCAGCTACCCTGCTGCTCAGCCCTTACTTCTTCAAACAACTTAAATAAAGGAATCTAGTTAATCTAATCCAGAAGTCCGGACTTCCATTTGTTTACAACATATCACAGATCCCTGGGGGTGGCATGGCGATCTTGAGGCTGAAAAATGCTTAGCAGGACTGCCATGGACCCACCAAGCATATTAAGAGTTTCTCCCTGCCACAGTTATCATGGGCGATTCTCTTTCGCTCTGATCCAAAGAGTCCTTCTGAAAGTTCGTTCAAAACGATGCCGGGTTGTTCTGATTATTCCTTTTTGGAATTCCCAAATTTGGTTCCCAGGTGTGATGGAATTGGCGATGGAAGTTCCTCGTTTTATTCCAGGGAATTTGCATCTCCTCCTGGGTCTAGAAGGAGACTTTCATCCTCTTCTCTTAGAAGGAAACATGAACCTTCTTGTCTGGAAGATTGCAGGGGTTCTGCAAGATACTCAGTCCTTTCAGGGAAGGCTAAGAGCCTTTTGGATGAATCATGGGCTCCCGGAACAAGGAGAAGATATACCAGTGCTTGGAAAAGATGGTGTAGTTGGTGCATGGAACGGAATTTGGATCCTGTGGAAGCACCTGTAGTGGATGTTGCTAACTTTTTCGCGGACCTTTTTAATTCAGGCCTTTGTTATAGAACAGTTAATTGCTATAGATCAGCAATTTCTGCAGGTCATTCCTTGTTGAACGACTTTTCTATTGGTACTGATCCTTTGATTCGTAGGGTAATGAAAGGTATAAGACTCAAAAGTACTCCTAAACCCAAATATAGTCCCTTGTGGAACGTTAATGTTATTTTTGACCTTTTTTCATCTTGGCCGGACAATTGTTTCCTTACAAGAAAACAATTGTCCATTAAACTAGCTACTTTACTTTGTTTAATCTCTTTCAGGAGAGTATCTGATGTTAAAGCTTTAGAAATATGTAATAGATTTTATTCTCCTGATGGAGTATTATTCGAGATATGGAAAAGAACCAAGACCATGTCCGAGAACATATTTTATCCTTATTTTTTAGATTCTCCAAAACTGTGTGTGGTAAGTTGTATGAAAGCTTATGATCAGAAAATGAGTGTTTTTAGACCTTGTAATGAAAATCAATTGTTGATTTCTTTTATCAAAACTTATAAGGCGGTCTCTTCCGCGACGATTGCCAGGTGGGTAAGAACTGTTATGTTTGAAGCTGGAGTAGATTTATCCAAGTTTGGCGCACACTCCTCTCGTGGCGCTATGACAAGCAAAGTGTTCTGGGGTGGGGGATCCCTTTCTGATATCCTAAAAGCAGCAGATTGGTCTAATGCCTCAACTTTTGTTAAATTTTACCTTAAACCTGTTGAACATGTGAGCAATGTTGCTTTGAGAAGCTTTGAACTTGCATAATGTAGCCTCCGGTCTTGTAATGAAATGTCGATTCTCCAATTAGCATACAGAGAGAATATTGATTTCATTACAGACAAAGGAGGCTGACATTATCCCTTCCACCACTCCCTGGTGGATGTTTTATTTACTGTATTCTTGGATGTTGATTAATATGTTTTTTACTTTTAATCTTTTCTATCTTCCGAGACAAGTATTACTCCTTTGTCTTTTTCATTTCAAATTCGGCTTCTTTATAAACCTTTTAATTTGATGATGGAAGATTTTGAAACTACAGTCCTTTCCTTCGCAGCTCTAAGAGGAAGTTATCTGGTTGCTATGTCACTTGACTATGTTCTATGGAATGTTTTATTTATGATGTAATTGTTACACTTTAAAGGGCTGCATACCTTGAGCAGCAATAAAAGTTATTGCATAATGTCAGCCTCCTTTGTCTTTAATGAAATCAAGATTCTCTCTGCATGCTAATTGGAGAATCGACATTCTCCTCCATGAAAACCATGGTGGAGAGGAAACATGGGGAGGCCCTACATGGTTCACTGATGCCTCTGGGCCATTGTGTGCATGTTGTGACCCACTGTATGCAGTTTGTGCACTCCAGTACGAACGGCATGAAAAGCACCAGCTCATGCCCTGCAGGTACTTCCTTTGACATTCCCATTGCAGTGCCTATGTCATAGTCACCACCATGGGAAGGCCAAAGAAGCATCCACCAGTGAGTAACAAAATAATGTTATGGCAGGCAGTGGGCACACAGGTTTGGTGGCGGAGGAGCAGGAGGTGGCATGGCGATCCCTTCCCACACCGCCAAACTTGTAATCAGGCCTTAAGTAACTTTGAATTTGAAAATGGAAAACACAAGTTGTGAACCAGAAAAACTACAATGTGAGAAAATATATGGAGGAGAAAAAGAAGTGTTGTTCATTTTAAAAAAAGACACGATATAATAATGGAACGTAAGGAAAATACTATTAATTGGAGAAGTGGTAATGTTTGTGTTGCATTGGGGGACCTTTGTGCTGTGTAGGTCTACTTGGCTCTGAAAAGATAACTATTTGCTTACATAAACATCAGTGAGTACCTGAGCAGGCACAGTGTATCCAGGTTTAAAAGATTTGGAAGAACACGAAGAGCTCTGAGTTCAGCAGCACGATCTGACTCTGCTGAACTAGCCTTTGTGAACATTTAAAAAACTGTATGCATGAGAAACCTTGCTTATACTTTTTTTACTAGCTGGACTCAAAGCAAAAACTGCCATACCAAAGACTTTTATGAATTATTATTTTGTGAAAGTAATATAATATTCATAATTACATCCACTTTATTGTAAAACGTCTTTCATTGCAATTTTATTTCCACCATATCATATTGTTTTGTTATTTCATGTATATGTTCTTGATTTTGTTACCCCTAGGATGTGAGCCTTGTTTTAATAGAGTATACTAATAACTATTTGTATTTTACATTTCAATTATGGTACTTTGGGTTTTTCCATCACTACTTGTTATTCATGGTCAAATAATACAATTGACCAATTTGTTACCTAGAAAATCTTCTATTTTCACAATAATACCAAAGACTCTTTGCCAGGCTGAGGTGGTGCAACTACATCAGGCTTCTCAACATAATGTGATGAAGTCATAATAAATGAGTAAATTTGGTTGTTTTGTTTGTTTTATTGTTGTTGATATTGTTTTTTAACCCCTTCGCTGCGGCGGCAATTCCGCCGCAGCGCTAAGGGGGTGGGGAGGGCCGCGCGGCGCTCCCGTACTCGTGACAGAACCGCTCCGTCACGAGCCTCGGGTGCGCTGTGCTGATGACGGAGCAGTTCCGTCACACCCCCGCCCGCTCAACAGAACGTCCAGCGCAGGCACGGAATCCGTGCCGCGCAGGCGCGGCGAGCCGGCCGTGACGGAACTGCTCCGTCATCAGCACTGCACGTCCGTGGCTGGTGACGGAGCGGTTCCGTCACCAGCAGGGGAGGGGTTAATGTAGTAGTAATTGTTTTTTTTATTTTTTATTGTTGTTAAATGTATTTCTTGTAAACAAAACGTTTAAACATACAACTGATTTGCTTGCTTAATAGCTGTTATAGATTTGATTTAAATATTATTACAGTATTGTAATGTTGACTAAAGCTGGAAGTTCCATCTTCAGAGAATGTAGAAGAGCTGCTGTATATATATACAGTGCCCCTGTATGTATGTATATATATGCAGGACTAGCACATATTTTATGCTACAGAGACTTGTTAATTTAAAAGACAATTATTTGAATGCTTAACTATCGTGACTTGACATGCAACTGTGATGTATCAGTAGAGAGATCAACCTTGTCCACACTGTTGTATACACACATCTCATACAAGAGAGAGGTTTTGGAACAGAGGCCAGTGCACACTCATACTCTACCATGCACATCTTTCTGCTGGTGGAGATGTGATAGTGGAGAGGGTAGTTCTTTTGCTCCTGTTAGTATATATGCTTGTTACTCTGGAGAGGAGTTTTAGCGGAGAGGTGTGTCCCTGTGCACACCCTACTAAGCATTTCTGTCTCCATGGGAAAAGGTCAGAGGATAGAGGTGAGTGAGTCCCCACATTCAGCTATCCACAACAATCAACCAAGGCACAGTTCTCAGCAGAGAGGATACTCCATGTGTATACCCTACTATGCACATTCATCATTAAAAAGAGAGGTAGAAGCTGAGAGAGCAGTCTCTATTCAAAGTGTACTACACACATGTGTTATTCTGGGGGGAGATCTGCGCTGACAGAGCAGTCTCTCTCCATACCCTAGTGTCCATACTTGTCATCTAAAACAAACCTCAGCATAAGAGTCATTTTTTCCTCACACCCTAGTTGTACATCTGTCACCCTGGGGACAGGTGTGAGCAGACATGTAAGTCCCCCACCACATCCTACTATACACACCCACCATCCAAGAGAGAGGTCTCAGCATAGGGGCCAGTTCCTCCACACATCCTACTATGTATACCTGTCATCCAAGACAGGGGTGTAAGCAGAGAGGCCAGTTAATCCCCATACCCTACTATGCATCCCAGTCAATGTAGGAAGTGGTATAAGCACAGATGTCAGTGTAGAGGCCAGTCACTCCACAAACTCTGCTATTAACATCAGTCATTCAAGGGATGGGTCCCATCAGAGGCCAGTACCTCCATAAACTGTACTATGCTCACCATCATCCAAGACAGAGATCTCAGAAGAAAGGCCAGTCTCTCCACATACTCTACTATGCACAGCCATCAACTCAGAGAGAGGTCTCAGTTGAGAGACTAGTGCCTCTCCACAGCCTACTACAAACTCATGTCAGCCCAGAGAAGTCTCAGTGGAGAGGGCAGTATCTCTCCTCATAGTATTGTGCATATCTATCATTACAGGGAGAGGTATTAACAGAGAACCATCCCTCCACACACCCTAGTACACACAGATCTCACATGACAAAGAGGTGTCAAAGGAGAGGCCAGTCCTTTTCCACATGCTACTATATAGACCTGTCATCCAAGAGAGGGATCTGGGCGGAGAAGGCAGTCTCATTAATAAAAACACAGCCAGATGAACTGATAATCGTCAACATGTACAACTCGTCGTCTAATGACTAAAGAAAATAATCAACAAAAAATGACCCTTTCTGACACCTAATAAACTTTCTTACAAGAAACCTATGTTCTAATTTAAGACAAACACAAGCTTGAGAAATTCTCTTGTACATAGTGATACACAAACACCCACAATCATGAATCAGTTGACACTTTGGAATACTCCATCAGTCAGGGGACATTACCGCCGTAGGTCTTGTGTAGCATGCCCTTTTACAGAAAGCACAAAAACCCTGGATCTAGGTTTAAATTTGCCATGGGAAGAAGGATCACACACCAACTGCAATTCTGAAGCAGTGTTCTATTTAATTAAGTGTCCATGTAATCTGATGTATGTCGGTATGACCGGCCACAAAGTTAAGATCCGCATTAGCGAACACAGGAGCACGATACATTGTGCAATAACAGCGACAAAACTCACAGCATATTACAAAGACAAAGGGCACAAAAACACAGAAATCAAATGGATTGTAATTGAGAAGGTTAAAGGGACTGGTAACCTACAGCGTAGACTCCTTGAACGAGAACAGCGGTGGGTGTATTGTTTGAAGACCCATGAATTGGGTCTTAATGACTGGATATCTTGGAGTCAATTAAATAGATATAACTTTCTGTGACCCCCTGCTCCACCCACCAGTAACTTCTCTTTTGCTACCCACGTATGACCCTCAGCCCCCATTGACTGGGCTGTGTCTCTAAACACCAATATTTTGAATATCCAGATGGCCCGCCACATGAACATGGGAAAACCCTGGAAAATGTATATGCGCCAAAATATCTTCCAATGTGTACCTAATACCCATAGACTCCGGGGCTAATGTACACCAATTGCAACATATGCATCTCCTACTTATCTCCATTACACGGGAGAGATATAGATATATGTTTGGAAGAGATTGAACACTACTATGCTGCACAGTCATTGGGCACTCATGGGCTCGGTCTCTTCAAAGGCACGTATATGGGAAACAGCATCATGGAAATACCTCACTATGCTCATACAAATTTGTATAGTGATTTTCTCTCTTTTTCCTTTTCCTTGTTCTCTTCACAGATGGAGAACCACGCATGACAGATAACTCATCTGTCACACACATAAGGAGCAGCTACTCTGCCCTTTATTCACTGACAGGACAGGGTTCCTCCCTCTCTCTGTCCCCCATGGAGGCCGACCATTGCCCAAACGAAAGTCCTTTACCTTTATGGCCACATATGGACTGAAACATGTTGGCACTAGGGTCTTAGGACCATAATACTCTCATTGACCTGCTTTTTAATTTTTTTTATTAACCCTGAAAGACCCAAGCATAAAGGGAAACTGGGGATCTGTCTGAGGTTTTTTATCTTTACTGCCCCCCTGGTCTGAAGCCATCTTGTTTCCAGCAGCCATTTTGTCTGCCATGTGCTCACCACGTGTTGTTTCCTTCTTCGCTGTTGTTTACCCTTGTGTTCTGTTTAGAGGACTGGCTATACTTAGACTTTGCTACTCTGCACATGCGCAGAGGAATCTGTAACTGTCCATGCACATGTTTTAGTCTGTAACTGTCAGGGTGTTTTTACCGGGATCAGCAACTGCTAGCTCCTCCTTTACTGTTGACTGTGCATTTCTGTAGGACCATCTATGTAAGTAACTCTACAATGTGTGCTTGTACCGCCCTCTTTTAAGCCCCTTTGTGACTATAAAATACCCATGGTTCCTCTGTTCCTTTTGCTGCTTCATACACTACCGAATGGTGTTGTGTGAATGTACTTCAACCTCATGAGGAGAATTAACCTTTTAGCTTCCATGCCAACTTCTATTTACTTGTCTGAGGACTTGCGTGCAGAGAAGGGAGAACCTCTAGTACTGGTAGGCCTGGCTGAGGCCCACCTCTGCAAGAACACTGTGGTTGAGCCCACCCCGACTTATAGGCGTTGGGGTGACCCGATGATGAAGCATGGCATCATTAGGGTGTGTGAGGGTAACTAAACCAAAAGGAATTGCTTCCTTGCTCACCTTAGGGTGAAGTAAAACACCAATCCTCACAATTCATTCTTAACTTCCACCCATTTAAGTGCACCTTGATTGACCACTGCATGGTCAATTGGAGTCATTTGTCACAGCTTTATGATTTATCGTGGGAGGTTTGACTCCGACCCAGTATCCTCTCAAACCTCCAGGCATTGAAAAAGTGTTTCATTCGCAATTTTTGTGTGCACAATCCAAGTCATGGCCAAGTTAGGAAATCCAAGCTTCTTGTAAATACCATCATTAATGACATATTCTACATCCAATTGAAGGAAGCTGGGTCCCAAAATCCAGATGAGACCCATGGTGTAATATGGAGATGTCAGTCATATGAGGAGTTCTCAGCAGAATGAGGAAGCTTCAGAAGGAATATGAACTTACAAAAGGAGAGAAAAAAGGGAGAGAGGCAAAAATATTAAAGTAATTGGTAGATTTTTAGAAGTTAGAAAAGTAGGTTACGTTGTGACCCACTGCTGCTTATATGGTACACAGTTACTTGTTACAGGAGGAGGTTTCTTTATTGGGTGATTTTCAAATTGTGGTGCAATCCCACAAGAGTCTTGTGAGAGTCATTAACAAGCTTTTGCAGGCTCAGGAGAGCCTTTGATTATGCTGGGTTTTCCAAGCTTTTGCGAGAGTCTCATGAGAGATTTTGAGAATGGAAAAAAGGGAAACAGTACAAACAACACAGATCATAAAACTATAGGGTAGCTCTGAAAAGCTGCATTTGTTAACAATTTTCAACAACTATAAAAAAAATCTAACATTTTTGTAACTTATTTAGTGTAAAACCTTTTTAATAGGGTAGGGCAAAAACATATAACTTGAAGTTTGAAACAAACACCAACAATATCTCCATATAGTCAAAAAGGAGAAACATATAAAAAAGACTGTTAAAAAAAACAACTTTCTGGGGCGGCATTTGTGATCTTGGACAGGCTTCTTCTCTTCAGACCTGAAAAAAATGATCTACTTACATGAGCACCACAATAGTGCTTTGTCCAGGTAAGCAGGGTTATTGTCTGCAACTTTATGTTTCAACATGTGCAGGCACAGTATCTCCTGGGGCAAAAGATGTGGAAGCCCCTGAAGAGATGTTAGGCTCCGCAGCACAAGCCAACTCCAGCTGAGAAAGCCTTTGTAGATGCATAGATCTGAGGTACCTCCACATGCCTAACCTACTCATACTATACTGTTTATTTCTGCTCCTCAGCTGATCTCCTTCTTGCACACTTTACAGATGACATACTTTACAGAAAATTTCTTTTCACCTGACTGCATTTCAAAGAACTGCCAGGCCATGGATTTCTTAGGAAGCTGAGGTGACAGACATGGTGCAGTTGCACCTTGATGCTCATCAGAATCTGATGAAGACAACTTTGTGTTGGTAGAGAAACAGGAAAGGAGAGCAAGCCCAGATATGTCTACTCTAATCAAAGTCCAATAGGGGAAACAGCAAAAATTATAGAATCTTCCTTCTCTAAATAAAGAAATCCATATGAACCAATCATGATCCTTCCTTAGGGTGTGGTTTCTATTCTGGACTTCTCATGAGACTCCGGCGAGCATCTCAAGTGATTGTAAAAATGGTATTGCTTCATATATTTTATGGAAAAATTCATTAATTATTTTTTTCAAACTAATCAACATATCTGTTGTCTTAATTTATTCAGAATTACAAAAAACACTGTTAATTACTTAATTCCAGAAGCACGATCTCTTGGGTAGATCATGAGAGGAGAACGGGAAGTACAGCCCACTCAGAGTCCACATAGGTATTGTGTGTTCAACTTCCATGAGCATCTTGCAAGATTGTAAAAATATGAATATTGCTTTATATCTTCAATGGAACAAATCAATGTTACTAATATAATTAACATTTCTAATATGTTACTTTGTTCCCAATTACAAGAAAGCAATGTTCTTAACTTAATGCCAACAACACAATAGGAGTCACAGGGGGAAGGAAAGGTGAGGCCACCCCTCACTCACAATATTATAAGCAACATCAACTGAAATACACCCAATCCTAACAGGAATCACTATACAAGGATTTTCAATATCCTTCTCAATTCCCTTGAGTGTGATTACTTGCACTACTCTAAATGTCACTGTGTATCAATCACTCCTTTAAGAAAAACCATCCAGGCTACGTTCCACCTCCCACTAGAAGATATATGAAAAAATTGAAAAAAGTGTGATGGAAGAGAGAGAGTGCCTCACTGTAGAAACACCCAAGGGGTTGCTGACTGGTGCTCGCCAGCTTACCCACTGATCATCATAGGCCACTCTCTCTCTGTGTGGTGAAACAGAAAAAAGAAAGTGTATGTTCTCCTTCTAGAAGAACTATAATTTAAATGTAGTGAAGATAAGGTATGAGTGAACCAACAGTACCTACTATTTGTTATAAGTGCCCGTCGAACCCGTGTGAGAATCAGTGAACATAATTCTCACCATTAAAAACCGGTGAAGCTTGCTGGCCAAACAATTCAATAGATGCTGCAAGCTTACACAATTAAAAATGGTTTCCGTCAAACCATAATTAATTCAATGTTGCAAACATGTTTTGTTACTACACCATCTTGCAACTTCTTCAGGGCTAATAGGGGTTCCAATTCTCAGTCTTCATTCAAAATTCACCTGAAACCTGTGATGGTACCAAAAAACAATATGGAGACAGTTGTGAATATCCTTCTGCCCTCCACAAAGACAAGATAAATTCCAATGTTTTTTAAAGCATACATTTTACTCCACTTAATGTACATAATCTTTACCTGACGGTTGGGGAGTCACAGCGTACCTGCAACCCGTCTTCAAACTGGACACGGTGTCCTTTGATCACGTGTCCTCGGGGTGACTACCCACTGTCTAGCCCCCTGTAGAGATATCAAGAAATCATCACAAATTATTTCCCTATTTTTCGTATTTAGCACCCAAACCTTTCACCATCCACGCGTAATATGCACTTATGCCAATATTTCCAAACGCTGTACTTCTCGCACTGACCATGAGCCAATGTACTCATCATTCAATAAAAAGTTCAATGCCCAAAATCTTTATACATCAGCACCCTGCGTAACAACCTCCCCACATAGCAAAGATGGCCATACTACTTGTCCAAATTCACCTTTCACATGTGAACCACGTGTTAACCATGTACGTGTCTGAGTCAAAGTTAACAACCTCCTTACCCATGCCGCGTCCTTCACACTTTTTTCATATATCTTCTAGTGGGAGGTCGAATTTAGCCAGGATGGTTTTTCTTAAGGTAGTAATTGATACACAGTGACAATTTGAGTAGTGCAAATAACCACACTCAAGGGAATTGAGAAGGATATTGAAAACCCTTGTATTGTCATTTCTGTTAGGATTGGGTGTATTTCAGGTGAGCCCCTTGTTGTTTATAACTTAATTTGATCCCAACCTTACGATCTTGCGAGAGTCGACCAGGAAGTACATGCCCCTCAGAGTCCAAGCATGGAAAAGTGTGCTTGATTTCTGTGAGAGTCTTGCGAGAGTCACCACTGCTTTTTAAAATACATTAATATTACAATCATATTTTATTGACTCTCTTCTTACATATTACCATGAAATAAGTAAACACATGAAAACGAACTCTAAAAAGTAGATTAAATAAAATATGGAACTCTTGACCTCATTAGCATTTCGCACAAGCTATGACACACATAGAAATAGATTTATATGATGAAAGTTAATACTATACAATATAAAAAACAGAGTTTTCTCTTTCTGAATTATAGTTATGACTTTGATGTAAAAACCCCTACAAATGTTGCTGGGAAAATGTCCCAACATGAGTCTCAAAAGAAGTGAGTAGATAGACAACACACAGATTGTTGCGTTACTCTGTTTTATCTCAAACATCATTTTTAGAAGCATTTTGCAAAGTGTGCACCCTTTTCTGTTAAGTAACAATACAAACGCAATTCCCTTTTAGAATAATGTCCACACACAAGATATATTATTCATCTATTCTACAATACTTACAATTTAAAAAGAATAATTTACTTTTAAAATAAAAATCCAGCAACAAAAACAAAGGTTACAGTATTATTATATGTAGGTGAACCTCTCAGTGACAACATAAAAGTTTTGAATTAAAAAAATGCAGACATTCAGCAGTTATAGTTAGCAGTATTAACTTTAACTTGCAAACCACCATGCACTGCTTATGACCTCATATATGAAATCACTGATGACATTTTGGTAGACATTGTTACTGAAATCTCTGATGACATCTCAAATGACATCATTGATGACATTGCTGATGACATCAATGATAACGTCATCCAAAGAGTCTACAAGTTTCTTTTACAGTATACATAGTAGCGGGTAACTACCATTCTCCTTTTCTACATAATTTTGAACAGCTTGGGTCCAGCTGATGCATGTTTTTATCAAACGCATGTGTTCGTAATGCACTATAGCTGTGTAGAGGTACTAAAGATGATATGAATGTTTGCATTCAAGAGTAAGTCTGTGTGCAACTGACCATTGACTCATATTCATTATGTTTCACACAATGTGTTGGTTGCAATTTCAACTCTTACGTCAAAAGAGAGCAAACACCAAGTTCACTGCCATTGGGCAGGAGATTGAAAAATGCTCCCGCCTGCTGGGAGTGGACACAAGTGGGCAGATAAACAGATAAAAAGATTGCTCCCACCCGCAGGGAGCAGCATTATTAAGTGCTCCATGTGGGCTGGAGAAATGCTGGCTCTTGCTGGATGTGAGGAGCTGACTGGGGCCATGGGGGCCTTAGGGCTCCCCTGGGGCCATCAATGATAGTAAGTGCCCTGGGTGGGTTCAAGGGCACCCACCCTTTGATGGCCAGACACCGGAGGATGAGGTACCTAAGGCATAAATCACCACGGAGAAAGGGGCTCTGTGCCCTCCTCCCCGTAAAAAATGTGCTGGGCTTTGGTGGGATCAAATTGGACCAGGAAGGGGGCCCACATGCCCTTCCCCTTATTTTCATTAGTGTCCCTAGGGGATGGGGTCCCCATGGCTATATCAAGGCTTGGGGAGGGTGGCCAAATGGCCCCACCCCTTTGTTTATTGTATATGGCCAATCGGGATGGGGTTCCCTGTACCTTTCAAAGCTCAGGGAAGGGGAACGCGTGGCCCGCTCCTCAAAAATTAAGGCCCTGAGGATGGGGACCCAGGGCCTATGGAGAGTCAGGAAGGAGGGGCCATGCCATGTGGGCCCCTTCCCTTCAAAATATATATATGGCCCTGAGGAATGGGGTCACTGAGCCATAACAGGTTCAGAGAGGGCGTCCCTGTGGCCAACCCCCACAACACACTGCCAAAGGCAATGTGCTGTGTGGGATTGGCTGCTTTTGAGGGATTTAATGCATGCCCTGCAGTCAACCCCCGGCTTGTGCTCGGCTTGAGGTTTCTTTAATCTATGGTTGTTAAACATTACTTTATGTTAAAATAACCCTAGAAATGTACTAAAAAACTCAAAAGTTATAGTAACGTTATAGTTAGATGAATGTTCGGCAACAGCATAACATTTGAAAAGCTAAAAACCACTGAAATTCACCAGTCATAGTTAACTCAAGTAACTATAGCTCATGCCTTAAGGTAACTGTAACTCACTCCCTCGCCTGGCACTGCAAATTACCCTATATATGATACCACCCATGACATCTTCTTAGACATCATTGATATTATCACTGTGCATGATGGAATCATAAGTTATAGTTACGTTAGTGCATGAGCGAGTTATAGTTACTTGTGATAGCTATAACTGGAGAATTTAAATATATATTTTCAATGAAACAACCAAAGGTTACAGGGATGTTGCAGTTAGGAATTAACATTTTTAAAACCTTATAAATTCACTGAAAAAATAAATGTTTCAGGGATGTTATAGTTAAAGTCAGATTTTACATGCATAAAACCATTGAAATGTAGAAGTTATAGTTACCTGAGCTACGTGTAACTTACGCCCATGCAATACGATCCTAATGACCTTATGACCAAATATCACATAACTGATGACAACTCAAATTTAACTATATATATATATTCACTGAAAAACCATAGGTTTCAGGGACGTTATAGATAGAATTTAGCATTTAAAAAAACCTTAGAAATTCACTGAACAAAAAACACAGGTTTCAGGAACATTACAGGTAGTTGGATATTTCACTTGTGCAAAACCAGAGAAATTCAACTGTTGTAGTTAGTTGAGCTAACTATAACTCGTGCCCTTGCAATGCACTGCTGATGACATCACATATTCGAACACTCATGATATTGTTTGTGACATCACTCATGACATCACTGATGACATCTCAAAATACATCACTGATGACATCATCCAGTGACTGAGTACATTTGTTTTATATAGGGCACTTGTTGCTCGAAACGCGTAACCAGAGAGGTTTCTGATAAAATCTCCTTTACTGCAGCCACTGGGTCCGTGTCTTCGTTTCCACAGCAGACGTGTGGGGTTCTTGAAGATTGTACCTTTCATATATATATATATATATATATATATTACCTACTGGCGGTCGCCAGTAGGTAGTTATAGTTAGGATTGTTTTCCATAGGAAATCCTCAACATTCTATTTGGAATAACTTTGGCCCTGGTGGATGAATCTTTGTGAATTTCTCAAAGAAGATAACTCGGTGCACTGCGCTCATTTCCTGAAAGTTTGGGGGGGATTGGTGAAGTGGGGGCTGAGATAAAAGGGGGGTCCCAAAACGTGTTTTCTCCATGTTATTTTCCATAGGACCTTTAGACTCGGCTACAGGTCGAACGGCTGAATGGATTTATAAGAAATTTGGCAAAACTGTAGAGTCCTGTTCGCAGATTACGCTTTTTTTGGAATGGTGTAAATCCGTTCAGTAGTTGTTGAGAAAATTAAAGTTAAAGTCAATTATATATCTATAGGCGCGCACACGTGCGCGCACCCAAGCGGCAGCGCGTGAGCGGAATTTTTTTTTGCTGCGTGACGTCTGTTAACGTTTGATTCGAAGGAAATCAGGAAGTTTTGTCCCCCATTTTGTCACTGCGAGTAAATATATTGTTCATTTCATAGCGTTGAAACATGGAAAGGGGAGAAGGTAGAGATTGTCTTGCTGCGTAGGTTTTCTCGGGGTGTGTAGTAAGGCCCTTAAACGCGAAAAAATATATTTTTTTTCCCGGAAAAAAATAACGGGGTGCGCGCACCCGGTCGCGCACACCTATTCACAAGAGTGTGAAAATGGAGATAAATTAGAAGTTTGAGTGCTTAGATATAAAGTGGCTTTGAAAAGAGCCCTTGTGTTAATTGAGTGTTTTCTGCATTTATAGGTAAGTACCGATGCAGAGCCTGATGTTGCAGAAGAAGATTGTGTTTCCCTCATTCGTGAAATGAACACCGTCTCTCCTATAGACGTCTTGCATGTGGTATCGCAAGTTGTTGTGGTAAATAGAACCCATGCTATAATCTCTGAGGAACGCAGAAACAGATGTATTTACATGTCTCCTTGCTTTCTCAAATTGTGCACAATGTTGATTGGACCAATTCCATTTCTGTCTTTGGCATATATTGGAATATACCAAGGCAGATCGAGGAAAAAGTGTCATCAATTGTGGAAAGGTGTCTTTTAGAAGCATTTCCAGACCTACCCGAGTGATTGTGCGTAGATCGTTCCCACCACAGTGCACAATTATAAGGTCTGGTTCTGGGAGATGCATAAAAGTTTTCACCAATGGAATCAATTGGTGACATTTCAATCCTCTTTTGGCAATCCATGTTATGTGTACATTTGGTAAGCCGAGGTTGCAAATTCGTCTCCTTAGTGCATATTTTTCACTCCAGTGAATATAACTGTGTCCTATTAGCCAGACCTTCATTTTTAATGGATTTGTAGTCGTCGTCCGATCGGTTCTGGAAGTGGAATGGTAGTTACAAGTTTAAATTCTAAATAAAAAAAAAGGAAGAGGCTGGGTGTGGTTAATAAAATAAAAATGTTTGGTTGATTATAATAAGTGGAGATTAAAGAGTACGTTGCATGTTAATGTTTATGTGAAACGAAAAGTATTATTGGGTGTGAAAAAAAGACATGTAACTGAGTTGTGGATTGGCAGGTGTTTCTGGAGGGAAAACAGTCTTCTTAGTTTGCTGTAGAACGTTGAGACATGAACTTTTGACCTGTGCCTTCAGCAAGGTGCAGAATGAGGTGTTACCATGGAAACAGCCGGAGATGGCAGTTGGTGATGGGTGTCTCTCACGTGAGTCTGAAAATATTGTGAAGGACAACCAATTGAAATGTAAATTTGATTTTACAATTTTGCGTCAGGAAATGTGATTGGTTGAAGAGATTTATATGAGTGTGTATTGACTGGATATCTGTGCCATTGAATTTTGGTTGCAGTGATAGAAGCAATATTCAGAGTTCCGCTAACGAATATCTGTTTTGTGACTTTCACTGTTGTACATCGTTCAAAGCATTGGTAAAGGTAAGTGCGTAACTGTTTGTTTTGTCATGTATCGTATAATATAGTTTAATCAGAAACAATCATTGATTTTCCATGTGAAAACTAATTTATGGCTGTCGTAATGTGTTGTATTTGTAAAAGTAGTTTCTTCCATTTAAATGTTGAATACGCAGTAAAAAATATTTTTAATATAGAGTAATTATTTTTGTAATTTTGAAGCGTTTATATATAATGAGAGAAGTTGTTGAGGATATGAAGAAATAATATTAGCAGAGACACAGACAATGCAGAAAGAGAGAGAAATGGTAAATTACTAGTGATACCGTTGTGAAAAAATGGTAATGGTTAATGAATTGGTAAACTTTTTGTCAGTGGACAATATTTCAGGCTGGTTGGTGGCCGTGGCCTGCACTGGTGGGGGTGGGGCGAGAGGGTCGGGGAACGGGGTTAAAGTGGTAATGATTAAGGTATTCACAAAGTTTCTGTTAGACGGCAAAAATTTTAGTGCGGTTTTTGGTCGTCGTTTGCACTGGTGGGGTGAGGGAGGTGGTCGAGTGAAATAAAATGAAAAGTTTTGACCATGAGGTTGTATAGAGATTTGTGTAGTAAATGTGTTCGTACATTGAGGTTGGAAACGGAGCATAAAAATATCTCTCTCAGTTCTGCTGTTTGACTCCATCTTCATGTCCCTTCTGTTTTGCATCTCCGTTGCCCTGTGTTATCTTATTGGCTGTGTGTTTGCCTTCAATCCGGCCTGAGGAAGTTTGCTGTGGAGGCACACACAGATAGTCCTATTAAAGTGATTGGAACGTTTTCAAAAAAATAATGATATAATTGCATTGGTATTTTTAAAGCGCTACTGAATGTTTTCTTTCACAATTACCGCTTGGTTGCTTTCTCAGAGCAGAGGGTATGTCGTATTTCACTCTTTGGTGCCTCTGCATCTGAGTCTGTTCTCTGGTGGCTGGCGGCGAACTGTTTGCTATTGTGGAGATGAAAGGGTGATAAGGAGAGAAATACGACATAGCGTCTGGCCTGTAGAAGCGTGGGAGCAGTGATTAACTCTGAGTGAAGCGGAACTGTGTCGGTGCTTGGTAACAGTAAAAAAAAAATGTTAACAGTGGTATAACTGTGTTTACGGTGCGCGACCTACTAAGAAAGAGTTCACGGGCCGTAATTGGTTGCAGGTTCTAGTATCAGTAAGTGAGGTCGAGAAAAGAAGACATTCAGGACTTTATTTACGAAGGCCTTGCGCCACCGGTTCGTTACTTTTTCTTATTTTAAAAAATGAGGCACCGGCGGCGGAAGGTCTTCATAAATAAGGTCCTCCGTGTCTACAGTTAAGGGTATGTGGAACCCATGAATAGTTTTTCAATATGAAATCATTTCAGTTGGGATTATGGATTAAAAGAGAAACCGTGAATATTTGAAATGTTTATTTGGAAATGTACTGTTTTAAAGGCAAATCATTATGTAATATGAGTACAGAAATTGCAAAAAACACAGTAATTGGTATTGTTAGTAGTACATGGAATACAAACGCTATAGTTGAAGAAAAATGAATATAGTTGGAAAAAAACATTGTACACTCTTATAAGGAAGTATATTATATTTTAATATGTGGAAGAAGGTGTCTGGTCTTTTAGTTTAGGAAGGATATATGAAAATGCAAGTTGTTATACATCATTACTTTATGAATCAGCTGTCTACATGCGAAGCACTATCAAGTTTGTGTCATGTTACTGTGTGAGGTGAAAAAAAGGCGCCAAAAGCGACAAAATGGCGAGAGGTGCATGTATGTGAGGGGAAAAAAAAGGCGCCAAAAGCGACAAAATGGCGAGAGGTGAATGTATGTGAGGGGGAAAAAAAAGGCATCAAAAGCGACAAAATGGTGAGAGGTGCATGTATGTAATCTGTTGGATGCTGCAGTATTGCCGGTCGTATAGGAACTCCACAGAATTAGGTTGCCGGCTATGCAGTGGAGAGGAGCATAATGACTTGATTAATTTTCTAGGAGTCTGGCCGATGTAGGTAAATCCCATTTACGGATTTTGAAATACCGAATACTACCGATTCGGTATTTCAAAATCGGTAAATGGGATGTAGGTCCCAACATCTGGATTCGTTACCGAATCCTTAACAATTGTTTAATTACCGATTCGGTAAATACCGATTCGGTAATGGCCATTCATTCCTTTGGGCTTTGAAGCCCATAGGAATGATTAGGCATTACCGATTCGGTATTTACCAAATCGGTAATTAAAGAATTGACACGGGTGCAGGGGGTGTCACTTTGACAGCCTTTAGCACCCCCAAAACGGGCATGTGTGCAATGTGGTACACAGACATGTCCTAAGGGCACGTCTGTCTGTCACATGGCACATGTGTACATGGACAGATGTGCATGTACACAGGAATCGGTATTTTACCATGGATTTGTATTCCATGGTAAAATACCGATTCTGTAAGCCATGTGCTGATGGTACATTGCCTACCTACATTCCATTTTCGGTAATGTTACCGATTCGTTATCATTACTGAATCGGTAAATATTACCGAATAGGTAAATTTACCGATTCGGTAATCATAACGATTTGGTGAAATTACCGAAAATGTGCCCCTACATCTCGTTAGCCCTTTACCGATCAGAAACGGCCGAAAATCAGTATTTTCGGCCGATTCGAATCGGTAAAGGGCTACCTACATCGGGCCCTAAGTCACTTAAATATTGCTAAGGAGTTTGCCACGGAAATATGTATCCATTCTCAGAGGTTTATTATATTAAGGATATATATTAATATGGTGGCTCCTGGTGTTTTGTGGTTTTGTTCAAGTGTATTGCTTCCATGTGTATAATGCTGGCCCTGTAGTTTTTCTGTATGGACATGGGGCTTTATTTATGACGGTCTTGCGCCACTAGTGCGTCACTTTTCCCATGCTAAAAGTGACGCAGTGGCGACGCAATGTTTTATTAATAAGGCTTTTTTTTGTTTTGTGAGTTGGCCTTTTACTTTTAAAAGCCTATTGTTGTAGGTGCATGAATTTTAAAATAAGGAAAAGTGACATATCTGTGGCAGAATGCTTTTATAAATGAGAAATGTTGAATTTATTTTTAATGGAGAGTATTTTGGGAATCTTATTACTTATGCTTGTTCAATGCTATAATGATTGTATATTGTGTAGGAAATAAGTTTGTTATAAGTTAATAAAATTTTATTCTTTCTATTCTTAGAGTGTTTGGTGCCTGTAAGGATTAACCTGTCAAAGTTATATATTGAGAATATATATTCTTTTTTTCAGGTGAGTTTCTTTTTATGGTTTGGCAATTTCTGTGGGTGGTGATGAAAATAATAAAGAGTAATTTGTAAATGTTTAGAATATGATTTTATCTCAAATTTTTTACATGTGGTTCTATCTGCTTATAGTACATATGTTTTTTGAGATGTTCTCCATTGACAGTTCAAATTATGTTTTAATGAGCTTGGGATATGTGATCTTTTACAAGGAGTTGAGATTTAGAAATCATTGGAGTATAATTCTTTTAGGTTTGTTTTAGTAATACTTGTGAAGTGCTCATTATTTTTAAAATATTGTTGTATTATGTTTGGTAGTGTTCCATTTTTAATTAGAGAGAGGTATTATGATATAGATCGAAATGTAATGTTTATTTTCCTGTATATCTGTGAATATACTATGTATAGGCAGTTTTTTAAATATTAATGTAGAGTTTTATTATGAGGTGGTTGTTCATGGTAAGTATGATATTTTGCATATGGTAAGACATTGACATGGTGAGTATACTGTTGTAATATAAATGGAACTGTCTCTGTGGGATGTAGTAATCTGTAAAGTGAATTAAATGGTTTGTATAGTGTAATTCTTTTCTTTAGAGTGCATATATTTATATTGCACTTTGTCGTGATGAAATAAAAGAAATGGGTCTCTAAAAATTATTGTACAGGTAATAAATATTTCAAATATGTAGAAAATCTAAAAATAAATTTTACAGTGAAATGTCTTTTATCAACAGTAATTATTTAATTTAAAAAAAACAAAGTGTCAATGTTTAGAGTTATATTGCCAATTTCTTTTTCAAAACAAGAGGAATGTGGTATCTTACAAATTATAGAGTTAATAAGTTAGAGATTATAAAATTATCTGTAGTTTAAAAATTAGTAAAGGTAGTTTTTAATTATACACTTATGGACAAAGATATAATTTAATGTTTATATTTTTTTAAAAGGAAAAAGAAGAATATTGAAAAAAATATAATGGAATTTTTTGGGGAAGAAAATAAAGTGAATTTTGAAATTATAAATGAACTAATGGAGGAAATATTAGACGCGGTTGTTGGAGAGGAAGAAGATGAAAATGACTATTTTATGGACATTTCATTAGATTCAGCATATTTAGAGCTGATAGAAGAGGAGGAGAATGAAGTTGAAGAAATTTGTGATGAACTGATGTTAGAAGTTCTTTTAAATTATGAACTTTTAAATAAATAAAAAAAAAATGATAGCAAACCATTCGTGATGATAGCTTTTTTCATATATTCGTCGATAAAGTGCTTCATGAGAGTGATAAGATATGTTCTTATGAAGTGTAAAAGAGATTGTAGAAAAAAAGATTAAAACACTTATGATGACCGATAGTTTTTGAAAAAAGTGTACTGTTTGTATGCTTTTAAAAAAAAATTCAAAATTGTCTATGAATTTTAAAGAAATATATAGTGTGAAAAATTTACAAGGAAAATTCACTACAGGATTTACTACTTTGTTCAGAGATTTTCTGTTATTATGTGTATTTTATTAAAAAATGAATGTGTGGTTTTAATTTGTATGGTATATGGTACTACTGAACTATAATATTTGTTATTTTTGTGTCTTACAGGTTCACAATCTCATCAAAATTTTAAATTAAGATGCCGACCAGAATTGAAAAAAAGAAACTCTACAAGCGGACGTACAGTTTAAAGAAGAAAACTACAGAATTATTTTCAAAGACTGAGAGGACGGTTACAAAGAAGAGTACTCCTGGTAAGCAAACTAAAAAGTTTGTGAAAAGTATTTTGGGGAGGAACAATGTAACTATTGAAGTTCAGAAGGAGAAAAAGATTTCATCATCTAAAAAGTCATCTGGAGTTAAAGAAACTAATATTACTGCAATTAGGAAAGATGAAAGTCAGTACAGTAAAACCCGGAGCAATCAATTTAGCCAAATCAGGAAGCGTATGTTTTACAACAGAGTCGTTGCGAATTTATTACAAAAGGAAAAAGTTTCTAAAAAAAGATCTGTTTTTCTAAAAAAAAAACTATACATAGAGGCTTTTGTTGAGCGCGCATTTGAGACAAAACGAAAGTTATTTATTTTAATACCTAATAGAATAAATATTTTAAATAAGGCGATTCGAGTTTTCAAAAGTAAAAGTAAATGGAAGAGACATATAAATAGGAGTAATTTTTGTAAAGTGTTTTCTGGGAAGTGGATGCATACTTCAACTTCTGAGCCATTTTTTAATGAAGAGAGTTACTTTCAAAGTAACTATCTGTTGCATGCAGTTGACACCACAGGTCGAGCGTATGAGGTGAAGGATGGTTGTGTTATTGAGAAAGAGAAAATTGTGGTTAGAAATGCAGAAGATGTTATGGTTAGAGAAGCTTTACAGGGACGTCCTAATGCTCCTGTTTACAGTTGGAATTGTAGTAGCATTTGTAGTGTACGACAGGATTCAATTAATTTCTTTCACAATTTCTTACGTAAGTACACTAAAGAAAGTCTAAAGAAAAAAATTAAAATGTTGCAAGAATTAGATGAATGCAGAGTGCGTGAGAAAATAGGTCTGCAAGGCCATTCTCTGGCTTGTCTCTCTAAAAAAATATGTCAGAGTGTATTTCATCACTTCCGGATGTTAGCAGTGCATCACACTAAAATGAGAAAATTAGTGAGAAAGTTGTACTATGCAAAAAGTCCAGCACTTAAACTTAAACAGTTAAATAGTGCTCTTTTGTATGGATGTGAATTAGATGTTAAGAAGATTTGTGCAGAAATTGAGGTAAGTTATTTTGGTCCCGAGGAAGATAATGCAGAAGGTGATATAATTACAGAAGGAAATGTGTTAGAAAATGTTGGGCATGTAAATATTGAAAACTTTGAACAAGAAATAATAAAGTTTAAGGTAATTGCAGGTGAGAAACCAAATTTTTCTTGTGTCTGTTGTCGACGAATTCATTACAAAAGTCAAACGAGGTTAGTTGATTTATATTTAAAAAGTGAAGATGAAAGTAATGGTCAATGGAAAGATTTTGCAACTTATTTGTTGGTGGAAAACTATTTTGATTTGGGTTTTGAGCAACGTGTTTGTAAATATTGTTATAATAAATTAGATGAAAATAAAATGCCTGCTAGAGCTGTTCACAATAATTTAGAGTTGGTAAATATTCCATCTGAATTGATGAATTTAAATACTTATGAGACGATTCTGATTCAATGTGTACATCCTTTTCAGGCTATTGTTCGAATGGAGCCTAAGACTGGTAAATTAAATCCTTCAGATTTACTAAGAGGATTAAAGGGTAGAGTTGTGTATTTGCCTCTTGATCTTAAAAAAAATATGGAAACAATTGGTGTTGAAAATGTAGAAGAGGAACCTCTAGTTATTCTAGTGAATGGTGTACCCACAAAGAGTAAGAAAATCTGGCAAGATTTAGTGGATGTTAGGAAAGTGAAAAAGGCAACGTTGTATTTAGTGCAAAATAATAAGTATTACAAAGATATATATGTAGAACAAGAAGATGTAAGTGAAGAAGAGGATAGTGATTTGTGTAGTGGACAATTTGAGAAAGTTGATGTATCTAGATCTGAAGAAATTTATGAACATTACAGTGTTCATCCACTGCATTCCAAAGAAGCAATAGGGAATGCTATTGAATTATTTCAGATGAGAAAGGCGAAAGGAAATGCGATTAGTGTCTGGGAAGAAAGTTTGGAAGGTCGTTGTTTCCCACAGTTATTTCCTACAGGTGAAGGTACACGATATGATGATCGACCTATGCAGATTCCTGCATCTGAGTACCGGACAACTAGATTATATGCAGAAGATGCAAGGTTTCGGCAATGTATTCCATATCTGTTTCATCTTTTGTTTGAGAGTGACTTATCTGGTCTGTCTTATGCAGTAAATCATATCTTAAAAAGTGGTGTACATCTGCAAAATATATCAGCAAAGGAATTTATGGATAGAGTGCATCAGAAAGATAGTGTTTTGGATTCTCATTTAATTAATTTAATGGCTTGTCAGCGGGATACTAATGAGTATTGGTACCGTCGTCATGGAGATTTAAAGTGTATGCTTAGAAACTTAGGAGCACCAACATGGTTTTTAACTCTAAGCTGTGCAGAGTATGCTTGGGAAGATTTAATTGAATTTCTTCGGGAGGCGAATGCAAATATAGAAAATATAAACTATAAGACACCTGGAGAACTGTGTTCATTAGATCCAGTTAATGTTTGCAGGTATTTTAATCATAGATTTGAAACTATGATGTCTTTCATTACTAACAAGAAAAATCCGCCTCTTGGTGAAGTACTGGATTTCTTTTGGAGAAAAGAATATCAAGCAAGAGGTGCTCCTCATATTCATATGCTACTATGGATCAAGGATGCTCCTAAATTTGGAATAGACTCGGATGAGACTGTACTGTCTTTTATTGAACAGTATGCCACTTGTGACATACCTAATAGTACCACTGATAAGGACTTAAGAGGAAAAGTGTTACGTTTCCAAAGTCATCGCTGTGGAAAATATTGTCGGCGAAAATTCAAATCAAAGAGCAAATTTTATACCAAATGTTGCTTTGGATTTGCACGACCGGTACTTTCAAAAAGAAGAGTCAACAATTTGATGTCATGTTTGCGACATAATATCAGAAGGAGGTCACCTAAAAATACGTACAATTTAAGAAGAGGTGAAGAATCGAAATATATTAATGACTATAATCCAGTCATTTTGTCCATGTGGAATGCTAACATGGACATTCAGTATGTTGCAGACAACTCTATTGCTGTGGCTCGATATGTAACGTCTTACATCACGAAATCTGAAAAGACGGAATTGAAGGAGATGTGGGAAGACATTTCTCATGAAAAGAGCCTGAGCAAGAAATTATATACGTACAGTTTGAAGATGCTGTCTCATCGAGAAATTGGAGCATATGAATGTTGTGATAGATTATCATCAGCAAGTCTTTATGCGAAGTCAAGGACTATTCTCTGGGTGAGTTTGGGCCTAGCAGAAACACGAAACCGTGTTATAAAACCTGTGCAAGAAATTGAGTACTTAACCCAGAAAGAACCAAACAGTACAGACATTTTGAAAACAAATATGTTGGATACATACTATCCAAATAGAAGTACTCTGCTTGAAAACATTTGTCTGTATGAAATACTTCAAAATTATATTTTTAAGAGAAATGTTACCGAGAATATTGATAAAGGTGTACATGCTGTAATTGGACATGAAGGATGTCTGGTAAAACAAAGAAAAAGACACTTGATAAATCATCGGAAACTGAGTTGCGAAACACCTGATAAAAGAGAGTTTTACTATTTTGCTCTTTTGCAACTCTTTAAACCATGGCGTAGAGAAGAGGAACTACTTGGAGACTTTGATAGTTATGAAGATTCATTTAACGCATCTAAAAGTACTATTGAATGTCCTATTTTCAGCAATTATCTCCAAATGTTGAATGACGAAATAGAGCAAGAAGCAACAATTGCAGCAGAGATTGCTAGAGATAGTTCACAAGATAGTCAAAGTTCGGCATCATTAAGTCAAGATCCACTGGGACAACCAATTATTCAAAATGAAGCAGCCACCGCCATGGATGAGGTGGAAAGCGCAATGCAGCAAGGTCAAGAGCAAGTAATCGACTTAGAAGAATTAAAGAAGCAGTTTAATGTTGAGCAAAGACAGATATATGATGAAGTGACAGAGCACATTGAGCATGGCTTTCGTCATGAGAGAAAAGATTGCTCATGTATGTCATTTGAGCCTATTCGATTATATGTAAGTGGAGAAGCTGGGACTGGTAAAAGTTTCCTAATTAAAGGAATTACTACATATTTACAGCAAACAACTCAATCAACACTGTTGTGTGTTGTTACTGCTCCAACTGGATTGGCAGCACATAATATAAAAGGTGTAACTTTACATCGTTTGCTGATGCTGCCAGTTGAACATGAAAATAAATTACAATATCAGAAGCTTTCTGGAGAAGCTTCTTTTGAAGTTTCTAGAGTCCTTAAAAAATGAAACTTCTTATTATTGATGAAGTAAGCATGGTCTCTAATTTAATGCTTGCTTTTGTGCATTTAAGAATGCAACAGACACTTAAGACAGAGTATGATGTGTTGTTTGGAGGTAAACATGTCATAGTTTTTGGAGATCTACTCCAGCTGACTCCTGTCAAAGGACAACCTGTATTTGAAACTGTTACACATGAGGAGACCAGAAAGTGCCTGGGCAGTATTGGAAATGTAAATATATGGTCACATTTCAAATATACTGAACTGATTCAAAATATGCGACAGGCAAAGGATACTAAATATGGAAGTATTCTTCAAGATATTAGGATTGGAAAATTAACTGAAGATGCAAAACAGACTCTACGAACGCGATTACTTTCCAAGCTGTTTCCTAATGAAGATAATGTTCCTGAGAGAATATATAGTGAAGAGGTTGTAGATAAGTCAGTGATATGCTTGATGCCAACTCTGAAAGAATGTTCAGTTTTTAATGAGAAAATGCTGAATTTAGAAAAGCAAGAAATTAAGAAACTGGAAGCTAAAGATAGAATAGAGCATGAAGGTAGTACTATTGTTTTGTCTGAAAAGTTGAAATTGAAATTGGATTCTCTTCAAAAAACTATATCTAAAACTGCTGGTTTAGAGAAAAATCTGTATGTATGTTTAAATTGTCGGATAATTTTAAGAAGAAATTTACATGTAGAAAGAGGATTGGTAAATGGAGCAATGGGTAATGTTGTTGGTTTTGTGAATTATACCAATAGAGATGAGATTGAATTTTTGAAGATAAAATTTGATGGGATTGATGAAGTTCAACAAATTAGTCGATGTTCAACTCGTTTTTTGCTTGTGAAAGACTTATATGTCCGTCGTAAGCAATTTCCAATTTGTTTGGCATATGCAGTGACTATACATAAATCTCAAGGTTTAAGTGTAGATTGTGCTTTGGTAAATATTGGAAGTACTGTATTCAAAGAGGGTATGGCGTATGTTGCTCTGTCGCGTGTTAGAACTTTATGTGGACTTTATCTAATTGATTATGATGAGACAAAGATTAGTGCAGATTTAAATTGTGTGAAGGAGTACAATAGGTTAAGAAGAGAATATGCTCCAAGTTTACCTCAATATCCTTTAATTGAAAGGCGTATAGTTGGTCAGAAAAGGAAAAATGAGGACAAATGTGCTGAAGTAGTCCAGAAACGACGAAAAAAAGATGTAGCTGTTGTTGGTAGCTCTAAGAAAACTGTTAGTATTGAAGAGATTGTTGGATTTAAGTTGGAAAATAGGTGTGGTGTCAACTGCTATGCAAATGTAGTAGTTAATGTTGTTTTCTTTTTGAAAAATGTTAAGGAACAGATTATAGAAAATCAGGAGCATACCTTTTGTCATTCTTTAAATTCTATATTTGAAACGTGTAGTAGTGGTGATAATGAAATAGGAAGTGTTTCGGAATTAAGGAATGTTTTAGATATATGTGCAGAAGTAAATCAGTTTTCTCAGATTGTCAGGAATTTATTATGTATATGTTTACAGCTTTGGAAGATGAAGGTGTAGATATTGATAGTCTTTTTGGGCTTTCTTATAAATGGGAACATAAGTGTGATAATTGTTCATTTTTAAGTAGTACTGAGATACCCAGCGAAAGATTTTTATATTTGACATTACCAGACTGCAAAGAAGTGCCTTTTAATGAACTAGTTAAAGATGCGCATCAAAATATGGTCTGTTCTCAATGCAAGTCTCAAATGTTATCAACTTTATTTATCCATAGATACGGACAATATGTAATTTTAATGTTTCAACGATGCAGAGCTGATGGGAGTAAAGTATCCACTTTAATTAAAAATGTTGTGGCTTCTCAAGTTTCTATTTCTAGAAGAACATTTGTAACTGTAGCCATTATTTATCATGAAGGGCATTCTACATCATCAGGACATTATACGGCTTATTTGAAGTGTGCTACTGGCTGGACACTTTGCAATGATAGCCAATTGACTTTTAAAAAACGTTTGCCTTTTGCCTTAAGTAACTCTTATTTGTTATTTTTGGAACCCAAATTTCAGTAGAGTGGTTTGGTGTAGGAATATGTATACTATAAAGATCTGAAACTTAGTAGTTTACAAATATCATGTAAATAAGGGTGTACAAATCTATACATGAAATTTGTGTTTTGCATATTGATAACATCAGGTACAAATTTACTTAATGTTTGATGGTATAACATATGGTACAAATTTTGATTGCAAAAGTACAGAAAATAATGGATGAGACTAAGATTACAAAATTTCAGAAAAAAACTACTATTTGGCCACGTGGAAAAATATGAGAAAAGAAAATGAGTACTTTTGAGAATTATTTAGAAACTTATATGGACGTAAGTGTTTCGGAGAGGTATTTAAAAGATAATGAGTTAGCTTATACAATTTGGCCACGCAGAAATGTATGAGAGAAGAAACTGTGTCTTTCAAATACATTTTTTATAGGAGATTGCTGCACGGGATTTTGTTGAGATATCTTGAAAAATAAGTGGTATACTTTAATTAGGTTGTAACTGTGGAAGATGTAGTGTGCTTACTCAAGAAATTGCGAATTTGAGGAAAACATTTAAGACATGTTTTTTTCAAGTATTTATAATATGTATGCAGATTTTGTATGTTTTTTTTTAAACACAATCATTTTGATTGTATTTTTTTCCCCACTGTTATATGATGATTAATGTTGAAATCACTCTTGATAGTGAAAATCAATGTTTTCTGAGGACAGCAAAAATAAATCATTTAATATGTTGTTTACTTATTTTGCTACATTGTATTCAGAAATATGTATTATAACAGATTTTTTTTACTCTCCTCCACAGATATTATATTTATAAGGTACGTATATTTAATAATATCTGACAGTTTTGTTTGGACCTGTCTTATTGTTTCGTATTGTTTTTTCTATAAATAATATACTTTATAATTTTATTTTTAATTTCTTTCCACAGGTGCTACGTTTTCATAAGACATTTAATTTTTTTTTCTTTTTATTAGGTAAGTATATATAATAAAGAAATTTTTACAACATTGTGTTATTTATTTCTCTATCCTTCTTAAAACAATGTCATCTTTTATATTGAACACTTCCACATAGGATTGGGTGCATTGTTAGAAGGTATGGTTTAAAAGTGATTAAATAAAATGAGCGATATTTCACTGAGTGAGTTTAGGAAAAGTGATATATGAAAACGATGGTGTATATGGTATTAAATGTTACATGGTGTTCTTTGCAGGACTTTAAATCCTGTGTTGTAGTTCCAATTTTGACTCAAGATTAGGGGGCTGGGGGGCTTAGTGGGACTTGCATGGTCATGATTGAGGTACTCCTTTTATGAGCCATGGTTCGGATGTGTTTATGATAGAGTGGTTCCGTCATGGTTCTGCTTAGTGAATAGAACGTGTTAAGGAAGCACAATGTTAGTGTTGTGCATGCATAGCGGCAAGTTCATCAGAAATGTTGTTCGTCCTGAGGACAGATCAGACAATGTTCATGATGGAGCACGTTTGTGATGAGTATTGAACCATTTAACAGTTGTTAAAAAAAAAATGAAGGGTTTTTATAAAGACGAGATATGTTTGTCATTCTAGAGCCCTGTATCATAAAGAACTGTTCTTCTGAACTAATACGTATTGAAATTGGTTGACTGTCATTTATGAGATTTTACTCAGTGACTTTCTGGGCCATATTCTTTCAAATCTGTACATGTGATTGCTGCGTGAATACCTACGCCTACTTCAATTTGAATATAGAGGTATATTATGAAAGGTGTTTATCTGTGTTTTTTTTACTTTAAACGTCAAGAAAGCAGAGATAAAATTATCTCTTTATTACTTAGCAGCTGCTAACACCAGTTAGGAACACTTAGTAGAAGATAGTGAACATTTTGGGTGCACTTTGCATGTCAGTTGCATTTATATCTAATGAGATGCAAAGTGGGCGTGCCAAGATGTTACCGACTGAAAATAGTCTTTAACATCGTTATCTCTTATTACTAGCTTTTGGAGATATTTGCGCTAAGCGGGAATATTTCTAAAAGCTAAGACTTGCCTTGAGTAGTTCTTAGCTATGTTATCCAATGGGGGGTGGATAACATGGCTAATAGCATTAGGTCGCTATCTATGAATAATCCTGATTTTTTTGTGATACTTATGCTTTGCAACGTTTTTTACCGCATTTGCGTTAAACCTTATTAATACCAAGGTTTATTTGCGGAAGAAATCGCTGCAGCGCTGCGGTAAATGTTTAGGGCCATATTACCAAGAACTAGCGATAATTTTTGTCTCTAACTTGTTTAGAGACAAAAATTATCGCCGCACATTTGCGATTTTTATCGCAGATAAACCTTGCTATTAGCAAGGTTTATCGTAAATGCGATAAAAAACGGCCGCAATGCATGAATATCGATGAAAAGTCAGCGATATTCATGAATTATCGAGCAAATGCTCTTAGCCATGTTATCCACCTCCCATTAGATAACATGGCTAAGAACTGCTCAGGGCAGGTCTTAGCTTTCGGAGATATTTGCGCTTCGCGCGAATATCTCCAAAAGTTGATAATAGGAGATAGCGATGTTAGGGACTGTTTGCAGTGGCTAACATTTGGAAAGGGGCGACCACTCGGTCCCCCCGCACGTATGGCAGAGTACCACGATCCCCCCGGGAAGCCATCTTGGGCGGGAGGCGTGTCTCGGCTGGTATGCCCGAAGCGGCGTAGCCGGGGCGCGCTTTTTCCCGCCCTAGAGTGGGCTGGCCTAGACACTGACGCGGCTGGCCACGCCCTCGGGGCAGGCAGGGGCGGGTTTACGCCCGCCCTGAAGACGGATAAAAGGGGACGCAAGACCGGAAGGCATCCTCTTGTTCCTGTGCTCTGAAGCTGCACCTCCTCGCTGCACGTGAGCTCGAGACGGAACGAAGAGCCAATTTTGAGCGTTGTAATCCTTCTTTTTGTCTTACAGATACTCTGTCGGAGAAATGCCCAAGAAAGGCGGAAAGAGAATGACGACTGAACAGATGCTTCGGGTCCTCATGAAGGAGATGACCGAGCTGAAGAAGCGGGTGGCGGAGAGAGAGGGGGAAGGGGGGCCGGAACGTCCTTCGGCTGGAGCAGCCCCAGGAGAGAGAGCCAAGAGGCCAAGGAGGGGACCAGCTGGAGGAGACGTCCCGGTTCCCCGTACCCCGCTTGAAGTGCCAACCCCAGGACCCGTGGAGGGGAATCCGATTCCTGTGGTGGTCACCCCGGTGTCCAATGAGGATATGCCGCCCGAGCTGGCAGCACAACTTGCAGCGTGGTTGGGCGAAGGTAGTGAGGGCGCCACGGCTGTCGACGCGCAGGCGCTGATGAAGCAACTGCGTGAGAAACGGGAGGCAGCCAAGGTGTCCGCGCCGGCTGCAGTAGTTGACGAGCCTCAAGGGACGATTACGACCGCAGAGGCAGCGTCCGGTGCAGGTAAGCGGCCATTGCCGATTGCGAGGGATGAGTCAGCACCCTCTCGTAGAGAAAGGTTGGGTCAACATGTGCCTTTGGCAATTAAAGAGAAGATTTGGGCGGGGGAATATGTGAACATCTTCTCGTTGCTTGTTGATCATTATGAGGTGGAGCATGTTAAGTGCCAGAAAGACCTCATGCATCCGAGTGTTTGGCGCGCAAAAATGGCCGCCTTTAAAGTGAATGAGAATATTGGCAATTGGGGCAAAGCTTGGGGTATTTTTACGTCGATCTTAGGGGAACGTAGGCCCGAGTTACTTTCCGAGTTGCCGACCTATCAGTCGCGAATCATGGGGTACTCGACATCACACCAGGGTAACCATTGGTTCTGCTACGATAATCTTTTTAGAAAGGCTAAAGAGCATAATAAAAACTTAACCTGGGATTGTTACGATTCTTTGACATGGGATAAAATGAAGGAGACAGGTATGTTGAAAATGCCATTGGTAGGGGGTAATGTTGGCGAATCCTCCCGGCAATATGCGGGGATGCCCTTTCGATCAGGTGCGGGTACCGACGATCACTCGAGACCTGCCAGCAATACAGGGAAAAGGGGGTTCTGCTGGAATTTCAACAGAGGTAAATGTACTAGGCCCCAGGGATCGTGTAAATTTAGACATGAATGTAGTGGGTGCGGGTCGTCCCATCCTGAGTCCACGTGCAGAGCCAAAACGGGTGATAACGGGGGTAGAGGAGGCGCCAAACAGGTCTAACATAGTCCGAGGGGCGCCTTTACCTACCCCGATTGATACCTTGGCGATGATTCCCTGGCTCAGTGAATACCCGGATCGTACTTCTGCTGGGGTGCTGCGGAACGGGTTCTCGTATGGTTTCCGCATCCCAGTAGGGGACTTTCAGGGTGTGGAGAAGTGTAAAAATCAACTTTCGGTCCTACAGCATACGAACGTGGTACAGGAGAAAATCCGGAAAGAGGTTACTCGAGGTCGGGTTGCCGGCCCGTTTAGTGTACCCCCGGTGCAGAGTTTTGTTTGTTCTCCTTTAGGGGTGGTCCCCAAGAAGGACCCGGGTGAGTTCCGACTGATTCATAATTTATCAGCTCCACGTGGTCTTTCTGTTAACGATGCAATAGACCCAGAATTGTGTTCGGTGCGGTACGCATCTTTCGATGAGGCCGTAGCCATTTTGAATCGCCTGGGGCCCGGGGCGCTGATGGCGAAGTCGGATATCGAGTCAGCGTTCCGGTTGCTCCCGGTACACCCAGACGATCAGCGTCTCCTAGGTTTCACGTTTCAGGGTCATTATTACATGGATAGGTGTATGCCGATGGGGTGCTCTATATCTTGTGCCTATTTCGAGAAATTCAGTAGTTTTCTACAATGGGTCTTCACAAAGAGGACGGGTTTCCAACATGTAATGCATTACCTTGATGACTTTCTGTTCCTTGGGGCAGCCGGGGATCTCGAATGTGGCCAGGCCTTGGCCGAATTTTGTGTATTAATGAAGCAGTTTGGTGTGCCATTGGCACCGGGTAAGACGGTGGGTCCTGCGACTTGCCTCGAGTTTCTGGGGATCGAGTTAGACTCCAGTGAGGGTTGTTTTCGTTTACCAGCTGACAAAGTGGGGAAGTTCAGGGCAGCCCTGCAAATGTGTATAAATGGATCTAAAGTTACGCTGCATCAGTTACAGCAGTTGGTGGGACAGTTGAACTTTGCCCTGAGGGTTATACCGATGGCCCGCCCCTTTTCCCGTTCAATTGCCCAAGCTATGGTCGGCCTAAAGGAGGGTCATCATCGCACGAGACTATCGGCTGAGGTCCGCCAGGACATGCGCATTTGGTTAGCATTCCTGGCGGATTTTAATGGTCGAGTCGTCTGGAACAAACCGGCCGTGTCCTCTGAAGAGCTGGGGCTATGGACAGATTCGGCAGGTAGCATAGGTTTTGGTGCCATCTTCGGCACAAAATGGTCGGCACAAAGATGGCCGGCATGGTGGCATGACAATGGACTGACAAGTAATATTGCTTTCTTGGAACTTTTCCCCATTTTGGTGGCCCTAAGAACCTGGCCCGAAGGGTTCAAAGATCACTCTGTGGTATTTTGGTCTGACAATATGACCGTGGTCGAGTGCATCAATAGCCAGGCAGCACGATGTAAACTGATTTTAAGACTGCTCAAAGAAATTGTTTTACTGTGTATGCAACTGAATGTGCTATTCAGAGCTAAACATGTCCCGGGGGTACTGAATCAGGCAGCTGATGCACTGTCTCGTTTTCATATGCAGGCTTTCTCGGGTTTCCTTCCCACAGCGGACCCAGAGCCGGCACCCTTTCCCGAAGCTCTCTGGTCTCTCGGTGCCCCGAACTTTGTCACCTCATGGGAGAGAGCCTAGCACCAAGGACAAGGAAGGCATATGAAGGGGCGTTTCGGTCCTATTTAGCCTTTTTGGGGACTGATGGAGAGGGGCTTTGGGGCCACGAGGAATGGGTAGTGAATTTTCTGATGTCCTTACGTAGGGCTGGGAAATCGGTGGCTACGGCCCAGAGGCATCGTGCTGCCATTTCCTTTGTTGCCAGGGCTCATGGTATCCAGGACCCGACAGCGTCTTTCGTTGTACAGAAAGCGCTGCGTGGGTGGCAACGCCTTGAGGGTCGCAGAGTAGATGAGAGGCGCCCGATAGGTTTGGATAGGTTGGCCCAATTGTTGGCCACGCTCCCTGCCACATGTTCATCTCAGTTTGAGACGGTGTTGTTCCGAGCCGCTTTTACGCTGGCATTTCATGGAGCGATGCGGGTAAGCGAACTGGTGGCGAGGAACAAACGGGATGTGACAGGGGGTTTGTGCCGGGAACACGTTCAGGTCAGAGGAGAGACAATGACTGTCTCCTTTGTCAGGTCCAAGACCGATCAAGATGGGATGGGTGACTGCATAATCATACCCAGGATTCCCGGGTCCTCCATGTGTCCAGTAAAGTGTTTAGAAAACTACCTAGCACGAAGGGTGGCATCATGGGGGGGGACCTTGTTGAGACACGCGGACGCCACCCCACTGACGAGATTTCAGTTTCAGCGGGTGCTTGCGATGTCAATTGCCGCTGCGGGCTTGAACCCGGGCGAGTTTGGGACCCACTCCTTTCGGATAGGGGCTGCTACGGAAGCTACAGCCAGGGGTCTTAATGTTGAACAAGTGAAACGAGTGGGGCGTTGGTCCTCCAAGTGTTATAAGAGGTATGTGCGGTTGCACATGTTGTGAAGCTGTAATGATGTACTCACGCTTCTTGTCTTTGTTTGGTTTTCAGTTGCGCAAGCCTGCGAGGCGGGGCGGACTATGCAGTCGACCCAACACCGGGCCAGCGGTCAGTCATCACCGGCTGTGAAGAAGGAGGTGTGGGTCGTGGGCCACTCATACGTGAGGCGTGCCGCGGACGTATTCAAAGCAGGTGACATGATTCACGTAGCTGGGGAATACGGGTACAGGGTGTCCTTCTACGGAAGAGGCGGGCTCTGTATTGACCAGTTTCAAGCATTTTTCGAGGGTTTGTTAGGGCGGACGAGGTCACCGCCGTCTATAATCATAGTGCATCTAGGGGGCAACGATTTGGTCACCACCGGTAGACGACTTCTCCTGGAGGCAATGCTTTCCACTGTAAGTTGGTTGGCGAGGAAAGTTCCGGGGTGCACAATTGCGTGGTCCCATATGATCCCACGAAAGGTTTGGCGAGGGGCTATTTCTGTTCCTGCTTTGAATCACTCTGTGAGGAAGCTTAATAACAAAGTGAGTAGGTTGTTCCGTTCCAGGACATTGCATTCTATTTCGCATGGCTGTATTAATGATGACAGTATGTATTTGGGGGATGGTGTGCATTTGTCTCGGGTGGGGAATGAGTTACTCATAGGAGACTTCTTAGCATGGTTAAAAACGTTAAAACATGACCTTTAGGTAGGAGCTTTGTGGGGGGTCCGGATAGCCGGTCAACTATCCGGCCTGTGGCGGTAAGGTCATGATCGGTGAGCACTAATTGGAAGATCCCTATGAGTGGGCGTCACCCAACACGGATGGGAGCGCTCGGGAGAGGTGGCCATTGGCCCCTCAACGGGGAGGCGGTCCCTTCTAAGGATGGGTCGCCGAAAGAAAAGGAAAGGCGGTCAAGGCCCCTTCCTGTGTAGGAGGGGTTACAGCCCCCTCCTGGGGAATTTCCCGGGGCCAGTGACGTCTGCGACGGCAGATGTGGTAAGTTGTGCGGGGTTTGGGGGGGGGTCTACGCTACCTTCTAGATACCTCACACGAGTCCTCGAACGACCTTTAAGTGGCGTCGAGTTTTATTGGTGCCCCCGTCAAGTCAAAGGGAAATTGGTAGTTGCACTTGAGGTACGCCTCAGTGCTGTCGCCCCTCACAAGTGGGGGGGGTATTTCTGGTTAGGGATCTTGACACCGGTTACGACCTTGCCGTTGGCCCTTAAACGTTAGGATGTACAATTTCATAATTTCAAGTAAATGTGTGTAGGATGTTAGTTCGGCTAGGAGAACCTCTGTATTAGAGAATCTGTTAAGGTTAGCCAAACATCGCAATGTGGTAATGAAATTGTACATAATATAAAATGTTGATTTAATGTTTTAATTTTGTTTTAATAAATACGGCCGGGAGGGTTACTGCCTCCCTCTTCCAAAAACTTCAAGAACTGTTTCCGGTTTCCCTCCTTTGGGGATTGTGTTGAGAGGGGGTGGCGGGTATCTCAGCCATATGGAAAGGGGCGACCACTCGGTCCCCCCGCACGTATGGCAGAGTACCACAATCCCCCCGGGAAGCCATCTTGGGCGGGAGGCGTGTCTCGGCTGGTATGCCCGAAGCGGCGTAGCCGGGGCGCGCTTTTTCCCGCCCTAGAGTGGGCTGGCCTAGACACTGACGCGGCTGGCCACGCCCTCGGGGCAGGCAGGGGCGGGTTTACGCCCGCCCTGAAGACGGATAAAAGGGGACGCAAGACCAGAAGGCATCCTCTTGTTCCTGTGCTCTGAAGCTGCACCTGCTCGCTGCACGTGAGCTCGAGACGGAACGAAGAGCCAATTTTGACCCACCCACCAGCCCCTGATGACAGCAAGTGGTTTTGAATAAAGTTGATGGATAACTCTGATTTTCGTTTACAGGTTGTGGTATTATCGTGATGATTTTGAGTATGTAATAAAGAATGTCGATTTGTGTTACGTTTTGCAAATAAAGAAATCCTGCTTTAGTGTTCATTGGTAAGCATGCTTTTAATGAAAGTATAGTTGCTACTGTATTTTTAGTTTAGTCATTTAGTTAGCATTGTCGTATTTATTTTGGTCGGGCGGTAAGGTCATGATCGGTGAGCACTAATTGGAAGATCCCTATGAGTGGGCGTCACCCAACACGGATGGGAGCGCTCGGGAGAGGTGGCCATTGACCCCTCAACGGGGAGGCGGTCCCTTCTAAGGATGGGTCGCCGAAAGAAAAGGAAAGGCGGTCAAGGCCCCTTCCTGTGTAGGAGGGGTTACAGCCCCCTCCTGGGGAATTTCCCGGGGCCAGTGACGTCTGCGACGGCAGATGTGGTAAGTTGTGCGGGGTTTGGGGGGGGTCTACGCTACCTTCTAGATACCTCACACGAGTCCTCGAACGACCTTTAAGTGGTGTCGAGTTTTATTGGTGCCCCCGTCAAGTCAAAGGGAAATTGGTAGTTGCACTTGAGGTACGCCTCAGTGCTGTCGCCCCTCACAAGTGGGGGGGGTATTTCTGGTTAGGGATCTTGACACCGGTTACGACCTTGCCGTTGGCCCTTAAACGTTAGGATGTACAATTTCATAATTTCAAGTAAATGTGTGTAGGATGTTAGTTCGGCTAGGAGAACCTCTGTATTAGAGAATCTGTTAAGGTTAGCCAAACATCGCAATGTGGTAATGAAATTGTACATAATATAAAATGTTGATTTAATGTTTTAATTTTGTTTTAATAAATACGGCCGGGAGGGTTACTCCCTCCCTCTTCCAAAAACTTCAAGAACTGTTTCCGGTTTCCCTCCTTTGGGGATTGTGTTGAGAGGGGGTGGCGGGTATCTCAGCCATATTGGCATACACACTTTGGATGTCATTAGTGATAAATATCACCGACATGTAAAGCGGGGCCCAAGATGGTTGCTATCTCCTATTAGTTGTCACTAATTGGTGTTAGCGACAGCTTGATAATAGGGAGATAATTTTATCTCCGCTTTCTTGGCTTTTAAAGCCAAAAAAGCGGTGATCAACCCCCTTGATAATATGCCCCCTAGTCTCTAACCAAGTAGAAGGAATACTACATACTTGAATATTGTTTAGTGCTTATTTTCATTGAGATCGTCACAGAAGTTCAATGGACCCGAGACGCTGTTTTTGTGTATCTTGGCGACTGCCAAGCCTTTGTAGCACTGGGAGTGAGGCCTCTCTAAGGGGGGCAGCGTAGCTCCTTTTGATGTTTATAATTGCAGATAGCAGGGTAGAAATGTCCGCGGAATTTATGGATGCTTAGTCGAAGTATAGTGTACGTGCTGCTCTTAGCACCTTATTACGACACACAGGGGAGTCACGTTCCACAGTTGGAGATCAGAGACTTAGGAAATAAAACTTTATAATAGCAAGGGCTGTAAGCGATAGAAATCGACCGTTGTCGGTGTACAAAATATCACCGGTATTGCTGGTATTTTCTATGGTGTTAGTGGTCGAAGGAGAATAGTAACATATGTGAAAAGAAATTCGGTAACAGGCTCAGAATTTCACATTATCACGTGAAAACAAAAGTTTTTCTCACATACTGATAAGTCTTTTATAATTAAGGGACGGAGTGTATGTAGTGCTATTTACTACACTGCTATGTGAACGATGTCGAATGTTTCATAAGGGGAGGCTTTAAAAGTTTTTCGATAAACTGGCTTTCTGGGGAAGTGGGTGGAGTGTTCCGTGTAAATTGCAGAATAGAAACTAGTAAAAACCAATTGGAAGTGTTCTTTTAAAGTCACATGACTGCACATGCGTGTCTCGACGCCTGTACGTGATAGGCGGGTGCGCGCACCCGGTCGCGCACAAGATGAAAGCGGCGAGAAAATATCAGCTAGAAGTGTTGTTTTGAAGTCACATGACTTCACATGCAAGTCTCAAGTCCTGGACGCGCTAGGAGGGTGCGCGCACCCGGTCGCGCACTACAATGAAGCCCCGAAAAAACATGTCATAAGATGCTCTTGGAGCATGTTTTCGTAGAAATAGTTAGTTCTGAAAATAACTTTTTTTTTTTTTTTTTATGGAAACAAGTGTTATGATGCTTTAGATTTCTTAAAGTTGCTACTACATTTTTCAGTATGTAATACTATGAAAATGAAGTGAAGAAATGTATCTTTTCTTGGGGCATTTATGACTTTCAATTTTGAGTTTAATAAGAACAAGGCTCTGCTCTCCATATAAAAGAATTTCTCCACACTCGTTGCATTTCATGTGCACCTTCGCAAGATATGGTCTCAAGTCCATCTCAGCACTCGATGGAGATACAGATCGTCCACCAGAAGATGTGCTGGCCACCTCTGCTGGTAATAGCGTGGCCAGGGCTCTTGTCGATGCTTTTGCATAATGCTCAGGGTGCCTTTGTTTAACATGTCGCAGCATGGTGTGTACAGAAAAGGAATATTTTCTATTTGGATTTCCCCTTGAGAGCTCCGAATTGCATATCGTGCAGGTTACTTTTGGCGCATTCACTTTCTTTTGATTTTCAGGATAAGTAAAAAATTGCCAAATGAAAGATTCCTTTTTTCTTCTTAACGGTGGTCGTTCATTTCCTTCAGATTCGGAAGATGAATGTGGAAGGGCAGCCATTTCAGCAAAGTCTTCCGGAAGATGCTCGACGTTGTTGTCTCTTGAGAGTAGAAAAGATTGTGAGGAAAGTGGGTGGAGTGCTTTGTGTAAATTACAGAACAGAAACTACTAAGAACCAATTCGAAGTCTTGTTTTCAAGTCACATGACTTTACATGCGCTTCTCAGGACGTGTAGGCGGTGACACTATCTAGTTACGAACGTGATTTGGAAGTAGCGATGTTCTTTACTGAAGTTTAAAAACGTGAAAAGAAGTGAATTCAAACACATACGGATTTGATATATTTTTACAGCTCGATTTAAGTATACAATTAATAAATTATAAAATCTGTTATATTTTTCAAAATAAATATTAAGGTGTGTACAATCAGTCACGCACTAATGATTAAAAAAAATTCGGCTCCATTTAATTAAAAAGTTTATAGGAGAAAAAAAGCCTAGGTTCAGTGTCTTTAACGTACTATAAGTTTTTTCATTGGTCTATGAAGAAATTCATTAGGTTTAAATTGGAAAGCTTCATGAAATAAATAGGTTGGTGCGTGCAGTCGGTTGTGCACGTAAGATTGGTATGTCGATATTTATTTCAGGTATATCCTTCATACTTAGGAACTAGCATTCAAAAAACCTATGAAATTCACTGAAAAAACCATAGGTTTTACACACGTTATAGTTACGAAGTAGCATTTGAAAAACCTATGAAATTCACTGAAAAAACCATAGGTTTGACACACGTTATAGTTAGGAAGTAGCATTTGAAAAACCTATGAAATTCACTGAAAAAACCATTGGTTTTACACACGTTATGGTTAGGAAGTAGCATTTGAAAAACCAATGAAATTCACTGAAAAAACCATAGGTTTGACACCAGTTATAGTTAGCTGGAAATTTTACTGATATAAAACCAATGAAATTCCACGTTATAGTTAGTTGGACTCACTATAACTTGCGTGTGTAATGCACTGCTAATGACGTCACATATTACATCACTCATGACATGGTTAGTGACATCACTCATGACATCACTGATGACACCATCCTTGTGAGAAAGTGACAGATATCATTTCAGTGTAATGTAACTCTTGAAACACATATTCAAAAATAGAAACTAACATTTTCAAAAAAATGGAGATACCTATACCAGTTACAACAACCAATTCAGTAATTCCAACATTTATATACACATCCACTAATTCACTAACAGTTCTATATAGTCACTCGTATATATGCTTACTGATTATATATAGTGATACAGCTATACATCCTATTATATACCGACAGACATCCAAAAGTAAATCACACACATATTCACACTTGGAAATAAACTAATAAACATCCATTTATTTACATATACAGATATACACACACTAACACCTTACTTCTAAGTAAACTTTCAGTTACTTACTCTTTTAAGCAATCACTTATAGAAACACATACTTATTTAAACAGGAACTCTTTCAATCTCTCACTGTCACATATACTCAGTTATATATATCAATACTTACATAAACTACATTAAAACATATGTGGTTACTAATAAACACACTAGTGAAGCAGGTATTCACTGACTAACACACACATATACACACTCAGCCATCCATACAGTCCTGCACATCCATTAAGACACTTATTTAAACATTTATTTTTCCATCAACCTCTACATATACATATATAAAACATATTTATTTTTTAAAAAGACACACATTCACTGAATAGTGTCATCAGTGATGTCATCAGCAGTGCATTACACGTGCAAGTTATAGTGAGTCCAACTAACTATAACGTGGAATTTCATTGGTTTTATATCAGTAAAATTTCCAGCTAACTATAACTGGTGTCAAACCTATGGTTTTTTCAGTGAATTTCATAGGTTTTTCAAATGCTACTTCCTAACTATAACGTGTGTAAAACCAATGGTTTTTTCAGTGAATATATATATATATATAGGCGTATTGGAGAATGAGTGCGTATATGAGTGTCTGAATGGATGATTTTAATAGGTGAGATACTGACTGTATAAGTGAGCGATTAAACCTTTCTTACTAATACATTCTTAACTGACTAATCTGAATGAATGTCTGTATCAGTCTGTCAGTTGGTGCGTAAGTGGCTGCTTGGGTTGGTGAGTAGCTACATAAGTATCTATATATGGGTTTTTGATTGGTTGTCTGAATTGGTGTCTCAGAGTCTGCGTGGGTGTTATGTTATGTTATGATACATGCATTTATATTGTGCGCTGCTACTCAGTATTGTCTTGGTGCGGTACTTTGCGAGAGAGTGCAAGTCAGACAGAGCAGTTTATGCAAAGAGCAGCCGTTTCCTGGTCAGCTAAGCATCTTGGATACAGCGCAGTTCCAAAGAGAGTGTGTTCCAAGCCACAGCAGCCTTATAGGCCAAAGAGCTGCCGCCCATTCTCACCCGGCAGAAACGTGGAATCACTGTGAGGAACTGTGCCATAGAACACAAGCTTCTTGTGGGCATGTAGAATTTAAAACGTTTCCTGAGATAGCCAGGGTCGGACTGATACAGGGCTGTGTGCACCATGGTGGGTGGGGTGTGTGTGACTCCCTGCATGGATGTGTTAGTGGGTGATTCACTGGGTGTGTGGGCTCACTGTTGGGAGATTGTGGTTACTGGAGGACGCCTGAACAGAGACTGGGTGTTTTGAACTCCTGATCGGAGGGCAGAACCTGTGCCTGTGCTGTTCCCGGGCTGGACATTGTGGTGACTGTACTTGCGGGACTGCGAGGACCAGCGTGCCTAGCGGCCCCTCATCTGCCGCGGCTGGTCCTCTTCCCGCCCCGCCTCCTGCAGCCTTAATACCTTTCGCGGCCCCCGCTCTGCAGGTGCTGCTCACTATTGGGAGATCGTGATTACTGGAAGACGCCTGAACAGAAACCGGGTGTTTTGAATTCCTGATCATGCGGAGGGCAGAATCTGTGCCTGTGCTGTTCCCGGGCTGGACATTGTGGTGACTGTACTTGCAGGACTGCAAGGACAAGCATGCCTAGCGGCCCCTCATCTGCCGCAGCTGGTCCTATTCCCGCCCCTGCCTCCTCCTTCTACTTTAGCACGCCCACTTTCGCGTTCGCAGGACGCGCGCGGGACGTGCCCGGGCCAAGGGCGGGCCCGTTTTAGCCCGTTATAGAACGGACAAGACCGGACCGGGCCACCTCTCTTGGTTGCTGTGTTGGGACACCTACTACTTAAAAACTTGGAGTAAGACTGGACTGGTGTTTATGTGTGGACATTGTTACAGACTAATTGTATTATGGCGGGGAGAGAAACCAGGAGCAAAGCCGTAACTTCGGCTGCTCACACAGTTGGTGCTATGGATAATTTTATTGTAAGAGCCAGCTCCCTGCTGTCGCACGAAATTACCACCTTGGAAAGGAGAATTTTCCAGGGAATTGAGAATGCCAAAAGATCTTCTCTAGGGCTTATAGCCAATGCCCTAACTCCTAACAGACAGGCAGTGCCTTTAGACGTTAATGTGATAATTAGTACCCCGACGAACCAGGGGAGTGTTGCTGCTCCATTAAGGGACCCTCTGCCGAATATTGCTGCTAGTCCTGAGCTGACTTTAATTCCGACCACAACTGCCGCCATACCAGTCGACGATAATGACAGATCACACATCAAAACAATGCAGCCCCAAGGCCATAGGGAGGGTGCAATCCCTAAATGGCAGCGTGGGGCACATGCATCCGAGGTAAAAAAGCAAAGGTTCCCAAACATTGCAACCTTCCAGAGAATAACCCGGGTGAAAATGACAGACAGCCCGCATCTATAGTTAGTAGCCCTCAACCCACTACTCCGGCCCAAACCCAGCCTGCTTTAACAGCCAGCTCAATGACAGTCTGTGGTATCCAGGGGGCAGGTGGGGATGCACTAGACTATGATATCCTGGGTAGTATGCTGATGTCTTTACTTCATCCTGAGGTTCCGTGACGGTTCCGTGACGATTTGAACCCGTGTTTTCAAGTTTGTCGGAAATACATAATATTGGTATCAGCGAACCGCAAATGATCCATTTAGTATATCCTGGTGTTTTCGCTACGCTACAAGCAAGAGCACTCCTTCTATTGACATATTTCTGATCTACCCACGGCATCCATCTTAGATCATGGCCGCCATTTTGTGTTCCTTGCCCTCACATACGCAATAACCTCTGATCATTTTATTTCGATTAAGGACACGTAACCTTAGCCGGAGATTCACCTCTTTCATGACACGTGCACCTTAAACCAGATCACGCTGTAGCTGCATGACTCGACAAAGGCTGCCTCCTCTGCCCGAGGCCAGTCCTGCCAAACTGGTCTTCGTGTCCATTGTCCTGATCATGATTAGGCGGCCGAAGCCGGTAGCCTTGCCCATTTACAACCCACAAGCATCTCTTATCCCGCTTTCCTATCTTCCACACCTGGCTCTGTTTCTTTCTTTCTGAATCTTTATTAGGGGGAGGTAACGAACTTTACGATGAGGCGGTCCGGGTCCTGAATGCAATATTGACAGGGAATTGTGACGAACTAGTGGGAACCCCTCTTCGTAGATGTTTTGTATCAGATTTTTTCAACGGTTCCTGTGTACGCCAAATATTTATTGTCTATGACACAAAGGTTTTGGGAATGTACCAACATATGAAGAATTCGCCTGAAGGCCAAAAACTAGTATATAAGGAGCAACCCGCTTTGTACAAATTGAACAGGCTCCTAGTTACTGCCCGTGTGTAGTATCTGTGACTTCTGTGTCCCTGCAGTAATAAACCTTTGGTCTTTGACGCCACCATCGAGAAGCCCGTGTTTCTGTTCATTTGTGCACCAAGGCAGGTGGAACTCCGGGGTCTTTGGGTGTTGTTCCCTGACACCTCTGGACGGAACCAAAAAGTCCAGAACTCCAATTGGTGCCCAACGTGGGGCAACGTCATTCGGTACCGGTCCAAAAGCCTGAAGAGTTCGAGAAGCTTCGTGTGAAGATTCCTGAGGGAGGCGCCCCACTTCATCGATCCCGGCATATCGCAAAAGTGGCCCGAAGTTCTCTTCCACGAGGGTTCCCGTTCAGGACGGCTGCAGTGGGCCGTTGCCTTGACCGTCGCCCTGTCTTGGACCCGTGGTGCAGTCCTTAGTACGGCGAAACGTGACGGGTTTCTCCTTGGTGACGTCTTCAGTGACTCAGTTAAGTATTTAGTGATAGCTAGCTGGTTACTTTGTGAGGATTGTTAAAATCCTTGATCGGTTCTTGGTTTGGTCTGGTTTCGTAAGATTATCACTGGTTGTTCTAGTTACGATAATCTATTTTGGTTTAGTTTGGGTATCGATACATCAGTTCGTTTTGGTAGGCCTAAGTTCTTGGTTCGAGTGCACATATTTGTTCCGTGTTTTGTTTGTTTTGTGTTCCGGACTGAAAATGGTAAGTCGGAAAATGTTGTCTTGTTTTAGTTGCAACAGTGACTCACGATTGGAGGACTCATGTCTGGTTCCTCCGATTGGGACTCCGCTATATGATTTATATTGTAAGCATGGCGTGGGTCCTATATCTTATAATGAGGTATGGGTCCGTTACTGTAAGAAGGATGGTGTCCTTAGTTGGCCACTGCATGGTAGTTTTGAACCAGAGATTCTCGACAACTTAGAAGCGAAATTGTTTAGGAAGAAAGCCCGACCGGCAATGTTTGATTCTTTCCGTTATTGGCGAAAAGAATCCAAACAGAGAGAAATGAAAAGGTTGAAGAGAGAACAGAAAGAACAAGAAGAGTTAACTCTAGAACAAGCGACTAAACAGTTGCAGACTAACGAGTGTGAGAAGGCCATAGATGTAGCAATTAGAGAGCATAACTTAGCGATCGACAAGTGCTATCCTGCCTTGCCATCGAAAATGGCTAAGATACTGGAGGATTCCGAAAACGATCCTCTGTTATCTTATCTGTTACGGTCACCTCCACCGTATGCACAAGGTGCTACGGCTCCACTTGTCCCGAATGTTCAATTGCCGGTTGCTGGACAACCTGGTGTTCCTGCTCCTGTCCCCCAGAATCAAGCTCCCGTACCTCCTGTGACGAATGTGAATGTTCCTACAGCTCCTCCTCTTCCTGCATTGCCAGCCTTTATACCTACATCTGTACCTACTGTTCCACAAACTATTTTTCTTGATACTCCTACTGTTCCGTTATCTATTCCTACCTCTACTGCATTCTCTACATCTGCGAGTGTGCTAACTCCACTTTCTGTTCGTCGAAGAATCACTGATTCTGTTACTAATATGCTGTCTCCTTTATATAAAACTTTGATTAAGACTCCTACTCCTGATTCAGTTCAGAGACGTAGTCAGCTACCAAGTACTGAGGAGCGGGGAATTTTAGATTCCACGGCTCTCAGATGGATTTCGAAGAGTAGAAGATATAGTACGAGAGATGTGTTAGACACATTTATGCAGTGGGGGGAACCAACACAACGGTACGTCTTTGATGAGATGTGCTTGTTGTTACGTGAAGAAATAGAAGGAGACGATGTCGAATCAGATTTGGAAGATTTAATTAGAGTTCAAAAAGAGTTTGCTGCTGGAATGATAGTGGGTGAGAATATAAAGGAAGCGATGGAACTTATTTTAAGTTTTAGGAATGATCCATCTCTTCGTTCACCGAGAGATTTAGAAAAAGGTAAAGTGAAGCTAAGTCGCCAATATCCTATGAGGGAGGTTCCTCCAATTTGGCGCGAAGCAATACAACGTGATGATAATGCAGGTATTGCAGCTGCTCCAGCACAGTTCCAACGAGTATGGATACACATTCCATGGAAGCGAGCTGAAGTGCTAGCGGTGAAACAGGCCTTGCCAGATCCACGTAAAAATCCAGCTGGATATTACAAGGAATTAACACAGACAGTTGAGGCTTGTATAATGAACTTAGCCGACATCGATATGTTGTTTGGTAACGTAGTTCCGCAACCAGTGTGGGCTAAAATTCGTAGAGAGGATCATCAAGCTGCTTTAGGTGGTGATTGGGCAGCTATCACTGCAGCAGATGGTCAGCAAATAGGTGGTGCGAAACCCGAACCTCTAATTGCTAATCTGCCAGGTAGAATAATTGATCTAATGAAGACTCTGATGCCAGCATTACGTGTTAATTGGGACAAGCTGTCAGCATGCAGGCAGAAGAAAGACGAAAGTGTCTCCGACTTCTTTACGAGGTTTGAAGAGACTTTTGTAGATCATAGTGGTCAGGACATGAGTACAGAAGGAGGACAGAGATTGTTTGTCGATAAATTTGTGCATAATTTGCTACCTGAATTATGCAATAAATTAAAAGACTCAGAAAGTGCGTGGGCTGTATCTACGACAGCGCAAATACTTGCGACTGCACAGTACTACGAAAATAGGGATAAAGAAGAAAAGGAAAAATCAGAGAAGAAAACTAAAGATTTAAAAACTAAAGTTCTTTTGCAGCAGGCGTATCCGCCTCGCACGAATCAAACTAATACGCAGCAAGGTTCGTACCAAAGGACAGATTATGGTTCATCAAGACCTCAATATCAGTGGAACCAGTGTGCGTACTGTAAGAAAGAGGGTCACTATAAAAATGAATGTCCGATCTTAGCGCAAAATAATGCAGCAGCAGCTCAGAGAGGTCGTGGTGGTTTTGTGCAGAATTCTAGAGGTCGAGGACGAGGTGCTATGCCTCCACAAACGAATGATCGTCCCTCCAATCACTTTGATCAACGAAATGGACAATCTACTCAGCAAAATAGATCTCAACAATATCTTGTTGAGGACTATAATGAAGTAGATGAGGGTTTTCAGCAAAATGGGTACTAGGACAGCCATGGACAAAGAGAGGGAGTAGTATCAGTTCCAGTGGATCAGAGTGGGCCTTATGTCGCAGTAGCAACATCAGGTGTAGTCGAACCGTTTCTGTTGGATACTGGTGCCGCAAAAAGTTCTATCATTCATGCGAAACTCCCTGGCGCACCTTTGTCTGGCTCAACAAATGTTTCCGTAGGTTTTTCAGGCGCCCCTGTTTACAACCCGATATCTGGTCCTTTGTCTATTTCTGTTGGACCATGTCACTTGAAAGCACCCCTGATTTTGACGACAGGTTGTAATGAAAACCTGCTTGGTTTAGATTTGTTAAAACGACTATATGCGACATTGTACTGTTCCCCGGAAGGAGTACAGCTTACATTGGGTAAAAATATCACTTCTCCGATGTACTTGTCAATGGATGCACTCCCGCCAGAGCTACGTTCACTCCCTGATTCTCTTTGGGCGACTGGTCCTAATGATGTAGGTCTCCTAGAAATTCCACCGTATGTGGTAACTTTGAAAGCGAATGTAAAATTTCCAAGAATTCCCCAATATAAAATATCTAGTGAAGGAGAGCGTGCACTTTTATTGATTGTACAAGATTTGATTAAGAAAGGTGTGGTTGAAGAAACTAGAGGAAATGTCTGTAACAGTCCTGTATTGCCGATCCTGAAACGAACTGATCCTACAAAACCTCCAGTTTATAGGTTTGTCATAGACCTTAGAGAAGTTAATAAGATTGTAGTCCCGCAGTTTCCTGTAGTGCCAGACATCACTGCCTTGTTAACATTGATTCCTGCTACAGCCACATGGTTCTCAGTTATTGACCTAAAGAATGCCTTTTTCAGCATTCCGATAGCCGAAGAAAGTAGGGATATTTTCGGCTTCTGTCTAGGAGGTCGCAGTTTCAGATTTAAACGCGCTCCACAAGGCTATTGTGAGAGTCCATCAATGTATAGTCAAGCATTAAAAAGCCAGTTAGATTCTTTTGTCCTTCCTCCAGGTTCTGCCCTAGTACAGTACGTAGACGATCTTTTAGTGGCTGCCGATGACAAGGAAACTTGCAAAGCAGCTACAATTTCCCTATTGCATCATTTGTCTAATTTGAATCACAAGGTGTCTCCTTCGAAAATGCAATACTGCTGCCAAGAAGTGACCTACCTAGGTCATCTCTTGTCAAAGGAGGGAAGGAAGTTGACCCCAGAAAGAATAAAAGCAATTACGCAGATGAGTGTTCCTCGCACACAGAGAGAAGTACGTGCCTTTCTAGGTATTACCTCTTACTGTAGGCAGTGGATCCCAAATTTTTCTCTGTTAACGAAACCATTGGTAGCTTTGACTGGGAAAAATGTTCCGAGTCCGGTGCCATGGTCTGATGAATGTCAAGAGAGTTTTATTGAATTACGAAAAGCATTGTGTTCAGCTCCTGTATTGGGTACACCTGATTACAGCAAACCATTCACGCTCTACGTTCACGAGAGAGAAGGTTGCGCGTTGAGTGTTCTGACACAGAAGTTTGGTGATAAACAACGCCCTTGTGCGTATTTCTCATCAACATTAGATCCGGTAGCCAGAGCGTTGCCTAGTTGTTTGAGAGCTACAGCGGCAGCTGCGGCTTCCATCCGACAATCTGCTGGTTTGGTGATGAACAATATGCTAGTGGTCATGGTTCCTCATGCAGTGGATACACTCATGAACCGAACGAAGACACAACACCTTACTAGTGCGAGATTATCTGGTTACGAGCTGACATTACTAGCGAGTCATATTCAGATCAAAAGATGTAATGTATTGAATCCAGCAACACTGTTGCCGACTGATCAAGAGTCGAGTGATTCCGAGCCACATGATTGCTGTTTTAAAACGGAGGAAGAGACAAAAGGACGCATTGACTTGAAAGATACTCCGTTATCCGATCCGGATGGTACGCTGTATGTGGACGGGTCATGTTTTAAATTGGAGAATGGTGATGTGACTGCTGCTTACGCAGTAACGACTTTGAAGACGATTGTGGAGACTGCAAGAGTGAGTCAGAATTCTGCCCAAGCCGCAGAATTAATAGCTCTAACGAGAGCGTGTGTTTTAGCTGAGGGAAAGAGAGTGAATGTGTTTACAGATAGTCAGTACGCATTTGGCGTGGCCCATAGTTTTGGCCGGTTGTGGAGAGAAAGAGGTTTCATTACGTCCCATGGGACTAAGATCCAACATGGTCAGCTAGTTAATGACTTGTTGGAATCTCTAACCTTGCCGACTGAAGTTGCGATTGTGAAGTGCAGTGCTCATAAAGCAATCACGGATGATGTTGGTCGTGGGAATGCTTTTGCTGATGAAATTGCTAAACAGACAGCTAGAGACACGATGAGCAGAATGTATGTTGCTACATCTGCAAGATGGATTGCTGAGTCTGGAATGTGTGAGGACACTATGGAAAGTGTGAAAGAGATTCAGAAAGAAGCAACTGAGGAAGAGAAACGTGTATGGAGAGAAAGTACGGGCAAGTTGGACTCGAATGGATGTTGGATTGATTTGACAGAACAGCAACGTTGGATGTTGCCCGATGCGTATGTGCTTGCAGTAGTGACGATGGCGCATGGAGTAGCGCATATAAGTTCTAAAGGGATATGTAAGATGTTGGCTCCGGTCTGGAAGAATGAGGGAATCAGTAAGTGTGCAGAGAGAGTGGTGAAAAATTGTATGGTGTGCTTGATGCATAATCCTGGCAAGGGAACTCCAACTCCAGCTGGTCATTTCGCTCCTCCTTCCTGTCCCTTTGAAGTAATTCAGTTAGACTTTATTCACATGGAACGCTGCAACAATTTGAAGTATGTCCTGGTGGTAGTTTGTGCTTTTTCCAGGTGGATAGAAGCATACCCACTAAAGGACAACACTGCCCTATCTACTGCCAAAATTCTTCTCAAGGAATTTTTCCCTAGATTTGGAATGCCACGGATCGTATGGTCAGATAACGGAAGTGAGTTTATAGGGAAAGTTATGCAGAGTGTGTGTGCCGGCCTAGGATTGAAACAGAAATTTCACAGTGCAAACCATCCCCAGTCTGCTGGTTTAGTGGAGGGTTACAATGGCACCCTCAAGCTGAAAATAGCTAAAATACAAGCATCCACAGGTTTAGCCTGGCCAGACGCACTTCCTTTGGCCTTGTTATCAACGAGAGCAACGGTACATTCTAGAATAGGGCTTAGTCCGTACGAGATAGTCTTTGGTCGCCCGGCAAATATCTGGGGTGTGCCAAGGCCTAAAGAATTTTGCTCCATTGAATATCCTATGTTGATAGACTACCTTTACGACTTGACTGCTAAATTGAGTCTTATTCATCAACAGGTTTTCGATGCTTTGCCAAAACCTCCGGAGAGTCCAGGGCATCAGCTGAAACCAGGAGATCTGGTTGTAATCAAGAACTTCGCGAGGACGAAGAACCTTCAGCCGAGATTTGTGGGGCCTTTCCAAATCTTACTGGCAACGAGGACAGCAGTTCGTGTAGCTGGCCGCAAGCACTGGGTACACGCATCACATGTTAAGCGTGTCCCTTTGCCGCTCCCTTACGACGACTGGGTGAAAAAGGGAATTGGTGCTTCCGAATCTGAAAGCACACCGAAGTTCATCTCTTTCAGCGATGCCGAATTGATTACTGACGCTTCAAAACCTGACTCTCCTCCTGAAAAGACTCCTTTGAACACTGAACATTTGTCTCCAGCATCAGAAGAAACTTTGCTACCTGCGAACTTGAACTCTGCAACAGCTGCTAGTGATACGCTATTTTCCGATCAGACAGTACCAGCGAAGCAGAGATACAACCTAAGAAGCCGTAAAATGGACAAATAAAGCAGGCAACTGCATATTGTGATTTTGATATATATATTGAACTTTTGCCTTCAGCCAGGAAGTTTGCTATTGTTTTTAAAAATTGCCTTACCGTCTGGGTAGCCGTAGGGTCGTGGCTGTGTGCCTAGTTTGAATTTGCAGGGGTCTGACACAAGGTCGATCTTTCTGTTGGTTCTGGGAACTCCCAGGGCTGATAGAGGCATTTTCATCTACGTACACATCATCAGTGGTCGCGAGCGGATTGTAGAAGATGGAGCTTCCTGCGCTGCAACGAGAAAATGTGATTTATGTTCGCAGAAACAGACTCAATAGAATTCTTCATAGCAAATGCTTTCTGATGCAATGTGCCATTACATTTTTGATTGTTTTAGCAACATTGGTGGGTGGAATCGTCTTTAGTATAAATTTGATTTTTGTGCCAGTTACTACAGTACCTCCCCTTGATCCTGCTATTTCTACTGTTTTTTCTATACACTCTTTTCACTCGTTTCCAGAACATGAGCAAGCCCGACGCTCAGAATTTACCAACAACACTTTTGTACAACTCTTGCACCAACACCAACTGGTAGTTAACACTACAAACTGCTGGGTGTGTGGCTTGATACCCCACACTATGGATAAAGGTATTCCCTATTTGGTTTTGCCTTACAGCTACAATGGATCATTTCAGGCCCTCCAAACCATCTTTGCTTATGCCCTTGAAACCTATCCTCCACGTCCACCACGTTCCACTAAATATAACTCTGCCAACAAAGCTTTAGTCCAGGGAATTATTGACATGGTCAAGGACGTCAATAATACTCCATCTTACCCTAGAGACGAATTGCGAGTATATTTAAGTTGGAATACTTCAGAGTATCGCCTTAGTTTAGGAGAAAGCAAGCGTAAAAGCTCAACTCCAATCTGGGTCGTACCTCACCGAGGTCAGGTCTGTTTGCAAGGTAATGGGAGAAATCCGAGAGCTCAGCTAGGGAGGAGTGAGTGCGTAGAGACTTACGTGTTTCCGGCTAACTCTTCCCCTGCCTTTCTTACTGCTAGGGGTACCTACTTCATTTGTCGAGACAGAGCTTATACATGGTTGCCTGCCGACTTTTCAGGATCATGTTATATTGCTCGATTACTGCCTCCGACATACACTGCTTCACCTGATTACCACAGAACCAGAGTAGCGAGAGGTGTCTTCAGCAAGGAAGATACCGCTGGTCAGGAAGCTGGAGACTTCTTCAAAGGCTTCCTTCCGTTCTGGGGGCCTATGGCCAATAGTAGAAACATACGTCAGCTAACACGGGTAGTTGAATCTACTATCACCGAAACTGCTGGTGCCCTTAGCAATCTGACAGCTGAGCTTCAGGCGGATAGGCTCATGACGTTGCAGAATCGTATGGTTCTAGACGTTATACTTGCAGATCGAGGTGGGGTATGCAGAATGATCCAATCGAGCTGCTGTGTCTTTATTCCTAATAATGCTCCAACAGTCTAGGAGGCGATCTCTAAGCTACACAAGATTTCAGACTCCATACATGTAGACAAGGGAAACTGGTCCTTCATGGAGTGGTTTTGGACTCTGATATCAGCGTGGGGATGGAAGGTTCTAATGGTCATTGGTGTCATCTTAGTATTCCTATTCTCATGTTGTCTGATTATCCAGTGTGGTCCTGCTCTGTGTAGTCTTTGTGCTGCAACTTGTCTCAGAAAACCACCTGCGTTTGGAGAAAAGACACGAGAAAGGATGATGATACAACAGCATGTCACTGACCTGATGAGCATAGAACTAGATTCAGACATAGACTGAGTAATTGCCTATGTAAGGGCAAAAGGAGGGTCTGAGGTTCCGTGACGGTTCCGTGACGATTTGAACCCGTGTTTTCAAGTTTGTCGGAAATACATAATATTGGTATCAGCGAACCGCAAATGATCCATTTAGTATATCCTGGTGTTTTCGCTACGCTACAAGCAAGAGCACTCCTTCTATTGACATATTTCTGATCTACCCACGGCATCCATCTTAGATCATGGCCGCCATTTTGTGTTCCTTGCCCTCACATACGCAATAACCTCTGATCATTTTATTTCGATTAAGGACACGTAACCTTAGCCGGAGATTCACCTCTTTCATGACACGTGCACCTTAAACCAGATCACGCTGTAGCTGCATGACTCGACAAAGGCTGCCTCCTCTGCCCGAGGCCAGTCCTGCCAAACTGGTCTTCGTGTCCATTGTCCTGATCATGATTAGGCGGCCGAAGCCGGTAGCCTTGCCCATTTACAACCCACAAGCATCTCTTATCCCGCTTTCCTATCTTCCACACCTGGCTCTGTTTCTTTCTTTCTGAATCTTTATTAGGGGGAGGTAACGAACTTTACGATGAGGCGGTCCGGGTCCTGAATGCAATATTGACAGGGAATTGTGACGAACTAGTGGGAACCCCTCTTCGTAGATGTTTTGTATCAGATTTTTTCAACGGTTCCTGTGTACGCCAAATATTTATTGTCTATGACACAAAGGTTTTGGGAATGTACCAACATATGAAGAATTCGCCTGAAGGCCAAAAACTAGTATATAAGGAGCAACCCGCTTTGTACAAATTGAACAGGCTCCTAGTTACTGCCCGTGTGTAGTATCTGTGACTTCTGTGTCCCTGCAGTAATAAACCTTTGGTCTTTGACGCCACCATCGAGAAGCCCGTGTTTCTGTTCATTTGTGCACCAAGGCAGGTGGAACTCCGGGGTCTTTGGGTGTTGTTCCCTGACACCTCTGGACGGAACCAAAAAGTCCAGAACTCCAATCCCCTAGAAGCCAGACTAGCACTAATGGAAGCTAGACTAGCAAAGATAGAACAGGCAATAGGGGCTACTGCAGACTACCTTAAGACAGTTAATCCTCAGCAGGGGCAGTTGGTAAATAATTTCAAGGCTGCCACAGCATCAGGCCCAGCCCATACATTAGTTTCCCCTCCTCCACCCTGAGCACTATACCTCCAATCATTCAGCCCCCTCCCCCTGCTACCCAGCCCTTAAATCCCGCCTTGCGTTTAAGCAAGAACATGGAGAAAGAGGGACAAAAAGCTTGGGAAAGCAAAGCCCCGGGTAACAAGTGAGTAGTACTTGTTAAGCAGCGCCATTTGTGGTTGTCTTAAGCGGAGTCCCTGAGCTTGACGGTTCTTATAATGAATCATTCATATCCTTAAAAAATAAGGTTTTAATCTGGTTCAACAAATTTAGACCTCTTCCCCCTGGGATTACTAGTGAAATTATGCTGGTCAGAAGGGTTCCCTGGGTGGGTAATACAAAGAAAAATACCATTGGTGATTGTGTCCTGATAAATTTCCGGGACCCGAGGACGGTGGCTCATATTTGTAACTGGCCACTGGGTAACCCAGACACCTCCATACAAACCCTGCCGCTATCCGCCTTCTATCCCGACAAACTTGAGCGGTTTGGGGAGGGGCGGATGAGGGCTGGTCCTGGGTAGCTCCCAGAGGACCACGTAGAGAGGACTGGCACAGGCCTTTATTCAGAGGGCCTAGCATGGAAGACTGGAACAAGCCCTTTCCCCGCAACCTGTATAACCCCTTTTCGCATCCCAACCGGTTCAGCTGCCTGGACATGGTTGATTGATATTATAACAGGCAAGGGGTAGGTCAGCGATCCACTGTCCCCGATCCGGCTAGCAGAAGCGCATGCCCAAGGGTGCCCACTAATGCCCTGAGTGTAGGTAGGTTTCGAGGAGTCATCCCCGAACCGCCTAGTCAAACAGGGGTATTGGATTGTGCCTTTGTCAGTAATAGTGAGGGTACCAATCACCCAAGCGGATTAATTAACCCAATTACAGCCCAGGCTCTACCAGCTCTGGGTGTAAATGGGCTAAAGAACAACAGCCAAAGAGAAACTGGTGAACAAGGTCCTTTGTCTATTGTTTCCTGGAATTTGGCAGGGATACTAAACAAACTTGACTCACCTGATTGGGGGTCATTTATAGACACGCAAGATGTCTGTCTAATTCAGGAAACCTGGGCTAGGGAGAATTACTGGCGCACTGGTTTTGCCACATTCTCAATCTAGGCAAAATGGGGGGGAAGGGACGCCCGTCGGGTGGTCTACTCATCTGGGTGGGCTCACATTTAGGATGTAATGCAAGAACCCTTGAGACAAATTCTGAGGATGTCCAATGTGTGGTACTGGAATGGCCAAATGCGGCTAAACTAGCACTGGTCAACGTATATTCTAGACCAACGGGCGTAACTAATGTCTCAGGAACAATTGAGGATTCATCCCTCTTTCTGGGTACTATCCCACTAGGCACCCCATATGTGGAAGGGGGTGACTTTATTTGTCAATTTTAGGTGCTGCCATCCTTTCTGGTGGGCGCTCCCATGGAGGAGGACGATCAATGGGATATACCCCCTGTGGGGGGCCCACCAGTGAAGTCCTGGACGCCGTTAGCTACCCAAATCATGGCCTTGACTCTTAATAACTCTATAAGTGCCTGTAATGGGCGGGTCAGTGGGGATATTCCTCTGAAACCCACTTTCAATAAACCTGTGCAGGAGTCACGCTTGGATTCCATTTTTGTGGAGATGCGTGACTGGGCTAAGGTCAGGAGTTTCAAGGTATTCTCATGAGATTAAAGCGACCATAATGCGCTGATCTTAAAAATGTTGGTGCCCGGTATTACTATTGATACCCAGATGGCCAAAGCCTCCCCGGACTCTAGAGTGATTCTATCTAACGATAGACGCAGAGTCAGATGGGCTAAAGTTATAGGGAACCCCAAAGATATCTATCAGCTTTATGCTACGATAGTTCCTGTGTTACAAAGAGTTGCAGAACTTATTTTACTACCCCCGTCTGCGGATAATTATAATAAACTCGGGGACCTTCATTTGGAGCTTACTAGCACCCTAGCAGAGGTATTGAACCCACGAGCGATGAAAAAGAAAGGCAAGGGGACGAAAGCCTCATGGTACAATGCAGCCTGTAGGAAGGCCAAAGCTGATCTCCTTGATGCTATGAAGCAAAAGGGTAATACTGCGCTGATTAGGGTTAGGAGGAATGAATATAAACACCTAATCCAAAATGCCAAGATTGAGTGGGATAATGAAAATTGGACTGAAATGGTTGGTGCCCTTAATTCCAGAGATGCCCGGAAATGTAGGCAGATTGTGAAAACCGGCTCTGCGGATCCAACGCCAGCAGTAGAAGCTAATATTGCTCCTAGTGTCTGGGAGGTTCACTTCCGCACCCTATACGCACATGCAAGTATAGATCAGGTAGAGGATACAGGTAATCTAGTGGCAGACCCTAACCCTCTAGTGGACCAGGATGAATTTACTGTGGTGGAGGTTGGCGCTGCAATTTCCAAACTTGCAGCAGAGAAAACCCCAGGCTTGGACAAACTCCCGGGAGATCTATTCAAACATGAACCAACTGTTTGGGCCCCATACTTACAGGTCCTATTTAATTCAATCCTAGGTGGGATGGGGGTCCCTAGTACTTGGCTGGGTGCAGAGATTGTACCCATTTTTAAGAAGTGCTCTCCTCTGCTCCCAGCCAACTACAGGCCTATCAGCCTCATTGATGTCCCACTAAAGATCTTTGCACGGCTGATCCTGGACCGCCGTGTGGATGCTTGATCACTCAGTCCTGTGCCCTTATCAGGCAGGGTTCAGGAAAAAAGTTTCTACTATAGACCAAATCTTCTGCCTAGCCCTTATATATTGGAAAACGGTAAAGTTGGAGGGTGGCAGCCTCTATACCGTTTTCGTAGATCTGCGGGCGGCTTTTGATCTCATACCCCGTAGAAAACTTTGGTCCGTCCTTTAAAGTACGGGGGTTCCGCACCACCTTCTAAACATAGTTGTCCGACTACACACGGATAACAATGCACAGGTTAGATGTGGCCGGGGTGGTTCCCTATCGAACAGATTCCCCGTTGACAGGGGGGTAAGACAGGGCTGTGTTTTGGAACTGACGATGTTCTGCCTCTATGTCAACGGGGAAATTGCCCATCTAAATGGGGTTGAGGATAGCAATGGCCCCAGACTTGCTGGCAGCAGGGTGCCGGCGATTATGTTCGCGGACGACACCCTGCTGCTGTCCAAGTCTCCTATGGGGATCCAAAGAGTGCTTAATGGATTCGAGGCTTTCTGTGAAGAGCATGGCCTTGAGATCAACACTCTCAAAACCAAATATATAATCTTCAACCCCCCAACAAAAAAACGCCCTAACCCGTGTATCGGTGCAAATAGGTTGGAAAGGGTTCGAATCTTTGAATATCTAGCGGTCACTCTAAATGAGAATATGTCTTGGGGTCACCACCAAACAAAATCCCAACTTAAATTGGCCCAACTGGTGGGAGGAATCATTAGCCTTATAAACATAAATAAATCCACTACCAAGGCGATTGGTCCCTCATTAGAGATATATAGAGTGCAGGCCAGGGGAGCGGTCATGTATGGAGGTGAACTCTGGGGCCGCATGTGTAAATGTGAGATGGTGGCAACTGAGAATAAATTTATCAGGCAGCTCCTATCACTTCCCCCTAGTACCCCCTTGCTGCCGATGAGGCTTGACCTGGGACTGAGGCTACTTGATGAAGATTTGGGTGCCAGGCCCTTAACTTTTTGGTGCAGGGTCTGGACCACACCAGAGCTAGTGAATTATAGGTCCAAGCTGCAGGAAATCCTGACTTACCTGAATGTGGGGAAAATCCCCTGGTTCCAATACATAAAAAATGAACTTGGGCGTCTGGGACTAGCGACTTTGTGGTCTGACCCCGTGATAGCTTGCCCTAGGGTCTCTCGGAAGCAACTGCTTGCACTGTACCACGAAAGCAAAATCGCGGCACACAGACAAGGCGCACAGCCCGGCACTCTGACTGATTCTTTTTTAAAGACTAAGGATATTTATAAGTTGGAGGGAGTCTTGGATGCCATATTTCCAACTATTACCAGGAAATTGTACCTACAGTGGAGGTACGGAAGCCTACCAACTTCAGCTTATACTAGTAAATGGACTGAGCCCTCCCTGAGTCACTGTCCTGGGTGTAATTATGAGCAGGAAACAGAGCTGCATATATTGTTTTTTTGCCGAGCTTACGCGCAGGCAAGTAGTTACTGGATCGTACCGGCGTGTAAAAACTTGTTTTTCACCCACTGTTTGCGCGTATAGGGTTTTTAAAACAGATCTTTCAGGTATGACCGTGTTTGCCATAGCTAAATATTTGGAAAAGTTTGGGCAGAAGAGAAGACGCCTACTATCTAGGGCTGCAGAATAAATGTTACATTTAAAAAAAATAAACATGTAATCAACATTTTAATATTTTTATCTCTCTTGTGGACTAATTAAAACTGCACGTACGATGTTATGTACCACGGAATTACGTGGCTGATTTAAAGAGCCCTGATTGATTGCCCATGATGTAACACATTGTTTTATTTGTGTAAAGGTGTGTTTTTATCTTTTATGGCAAATGTTGCCGAAATAAAGATTGTTGATGATGATGAAACTGTTGGGGGCTATATGGGTGGGTGAGTGTGTATATAGCTGTGTTGGTGAGTGAATGGATGTCTCAGTCGTACATGTGTGAGTAACTACATATGTGAAAGGGAGTATATGTGAGTTTTGGAGTATATAAATGATTATATGTGAAAGAGAGTGATTGTGGGAGTAGCTGTATGGATGAGTGTGTGTTTGTTGTCAGTTATTGTATATATACCAGTAAGTATGTGTTAGTATCTGTATAAATAAGTGAGGTGCCGTGTATAACTGTGTAGGTGAGTAAATGTGAGTGTGATTGATTTTGTGCATTACTGACTACCTGTGTGAGTAACTCTAAGGGTGAGTGGTGGTGTGTGAGTGACTGTATGGGTGTATGAGTACATATTATAGTAGCTGTATTGATGAGTGACTGCATTTATGAGTGATTGTATAGGTGACTGAGTGGATGTGTGTGTAAACCTAGGAATCAGTGAGTGGGTATGTAGTAACTGGTATTGGTGTGTCTATGGTTTCAAGAATGGCAGTCTGAATTTTAGAGTGGGTGTATCATAGGTTATATTAGGGTGTGAGAAGGTGCATGAGATTATCACGTGGATGATGTCATCAGTGATGTAATTTGAGATGTCATCAGTGATGTCATCAGTGATGTCACTGATCATGTCATGAGTGATGTAATATGTGACGTCATCAGAGGTAGGACATGTGAAGGTAGAGGAAGAAAGGAGCAGAAAGAAGCAAGAGAAATGCAGAAAGAGGCCACAGAAGACCAGAAAGACAATGAAAAGTCCAGAAAGAAGTCAGAGATATACAGAAAGAACCAACAGAGGTGCAGAAGGAGGCCTTGTTTCAAATTCATTCTGTGCCTCCAACTTCCTACTGACTGGTACTAGTGATAACTGACTGACTAACTAGCTCCGGAGCCATTGCTGAGCTGAAAGAAACTTAAAATTCAGTGAAAACACCTACATACACTAGGGTACACTATGGGTTGGGGTATCCCTGGGATTGGCATGACCTCCACTGTAAGCCCCTAGTACATAATAGTGCAGAGGGATTAAAAGTACTTCTAACTCAGAGGTGCAGAAAGAGGCAAAGTAGGTGCAGAAACAGGCAGGAAAGTTGCAGGAACAGGGAACGGGTGCAGAAAGAGGCAAAAGAGGTGCAGAAAGAGAGAAAAGAGGGGTGCAGAAAGGAGCCAGAGATCTGCAGAATAAAAAGCAACAGAGATGCGGAAAAACACAAGTGATGTGCATAAAGAGGCAAGAGATCTGCAGAAAAAAGCAACAAATGTGCTGAAAGAAGCAGGAGAGGTGCAGAAAGAGGTCTAGGAGTACAGACACAAGCAGCAGAGGTGAATAAAGAGAAAAGAGGGGTGCAGAAAGGGGCAAGAGATCTGCAGAAAAAAGCAACAGAGGTGCTGAAAAACACAAGTGATGTGCAGAAAGAGGCAAGTGAGGTGCAGAAAGAAGCAAGAGGGGTACTTAAAGATCCACCAGATGTGCATAAAGAGGCAAGAGTGGTACAGAAAGATGCAGGAGGGGTTCAAAAAGAAGGAAGAGAAGTGCAGAAAGAGGCAAGAGAATTGCTGAAAGAAGCAACAGAGGTATAGAAAGAAGCAAGAGAAGTTCAAACAGAGACAAGTGAGGTGCAGAAAGAAGCAAGAGCAGTGCAGAAAGAACCAACAGAGATGCAAAAAGAGGAAAGAGGGGTTCAGAAAAGTATAAGGGGTGTACAAAGAGGCAAGAGAGGTACAGAAAGAGGCTGGAGGGGTACAGAAAGAGGGAAGAGAAGTGCATGAAGAGGCAATAGAATTGATGAAAGAAACAACATAGGTGTAAAAAAAAAGAAAGAAAAGTGCAGAAAGAGGCAAGTGAGGTGCAGAAAAAGCAAGATCAGTGCATAAAGAACCAACAGAGGTGCTGAAAGAGGCGTGAAGGGTGCAGAAAGAACTAGAGAAGTGCAGAAAGAGATAACAGAGGTACAGAAAGAGGCAACATATATGCAGAAACAGGTAGGAAAGTTGCATAAAAAGGGAACGGGTGCAGAAAGAGGCAAGAGAGGTGCAGAAAGAGAGAAAAGAGAGGTGCAGAAAGGGGCAAGAGATCTGCAAAAAAAAAACAACATCAGTGCTGAAAGAGGCAAGTGAGGTGCAGTAAGAAGCAAGAGAAGTGCAGAAAGAGGCAAGAGGAGTGCAGAAAGAAGCAACAGAGGTGCACAAAGAGGCAATAGGGGTGCAGAAAGAGGAGAGAGAAGTGTAGAAGGAACCAAGAGAAGTGCAGAAAGAAGCAACAGAGGTGCAAAATGAGGCACAAGTGGTGCAGAAAGAAGGAAGAGAATTACAGAAAGAAGAACCCAAGATGCTGAAAGAGGCACGAAGGGTGCAGAAAGAATCAACAGTGATACTGAAAGAGACGAGTGTGGTGCAGAAAGAGGGAAGAGAGGTGTAGAAAGAGGGAAGAGAGGTACACAAATAGGGAAAAGGGTTGCAGAAAGAGGCAGGAGGGGTGCAGAAAGATGCAACAGAGGTGCCGAAAAAGGCAAGAGAGGTGTAGAAAAAAAGTAAGTGAAGTGCAGAAAGAGGCAACAGAGGTGCAGAAAGACGCAAGAGAGTGCAGAAACAAGCAAGAGAGGTGCAGAAAGAGCTAAGAGAGTTGCTGAAAGTAGCAATAGAGGTTTAGAAAGAAGTTAGAGAAATGCAGAAAGAAGCAAGTGAGGTGCAGAAAGAGGCGCAAAGGGGACAGAAAGAGCAAGCGAAGTACAGAAAGAGGTAACAGAGGTACAGAAAGATGCAAGAGATGTGCAGAAACAAGCAGGAAAGGTGCATAAAAAGGTAAGAGGTGTGCAGAAAGAACCAACAGAGGCACATAAAGAGGTGAGAGGGGTGCAGAAAGAGGTAGGAGAGGTACATAAAGCGATGCTCTTTGTTGGGATTTGAAGTCCCCTTTGCTGCTAGGGGTCCTTTAGGGGCCAACTAGCCTACCTCTTAACTCCAGTAAACCCCACATAAGGTGATTGCTGAGAGGTGGACAGAGGCCACGCCCCTTTCTCCACCACTCTGCAAATGCACCCCCTTGCGCTTTTTAAGTTGGGTGATTAAGTGTCCTTGAATACTGAGGGTCCTTGGCAGCCAAGTAGCCCACCAGCTACCTCCAGTAAGCGCCACACAGCTGGATTGCAGAGAGGTGGTCTGAGGCCATGCCCCTTTTTACACCACTCTGCAAACACGGCTCCTAGCGCGCTGCTGCTCGGAGGATGAATGCAAAAACAAGAGGTGATGGACAGAATGCAGAACAATGTCATACATTCACCCCAGTACAGAGATATGGGCCTAAATCCATCGTTTTTTTGCTCACCACACCACCCCATATGCACATCAGTTTGTCACCCCGAGTGGGACGGGTATGCTTAGACGTGAGTCCCGTGCTCTCCACACCACTGGAGTCAAGCTATCCTGGCTGATGATGGCTGATAGCCAGAAACCGGTCCTAGGATGCTTGATTCCGGTCCAGGGAAGACATGGCTTGGCAGTTCGGGCTGTACTGTTCCCATGAGGCACAGGGTCAAGGCTGATTTGCATATGGCCATGTCTGAACTGGGGTGGTGTGGAGCGCAAAAAAACGATGGATTTAGGCCCAGATCTCTGTACTGGGGTGAATGTATGACATTGTTCTGAATTCTGTTTTTGCTCGGAGGATGAAGTCCACTTCTGTCCTGAGGTCCTCAGCAGACAAGAGTACCTCATAGCCCCTCCAGCAGTGCACCAAGAGGTGCGTTTGCAGAGTGGTCTAAAAAGGGGAGTGGCCTCGGACCACCTCTCTGGAATCCAGGTCTGTGGTGCTTTTTGGAGGTACCTGGTGCGCTAGTTGGCCACCAGGGACCCTCAGTATTCAAGGGAAATGAATTCCCCAACTTACAACGTTGCAGGGGGAGCGTTTGGAGAGTGGAGCAGGAGCAGGACAGGGCCTACCGCGAGATTGCAGCTTATTTTTTTAGAAAGGGGCTGTGTGGTCAGCCATCTTTTATCATTTTTGGGGCCCTGGGGACCCCATCCCCCAGGCCTGACCCGTTTTTATAATATCATCTTTTTTTACTGGGAAGGGGGCCGAGGCCAATTTCAGCCTGAGGACCCCATCTCCCAGGGCATGGCCAGACTTTATTTTAATTTTTTTTGTTTAATTATTTGGCGGGCCCCCCTCCTGGACAACTTCTGGCTCCAGGTACCCCATCCCCGGGGCCGGGCCTCACTGTTGGGGACCGTGCTAGAGCCCCAAGGCCCCCACGGTCCGGCGGCTCCACACCTCCTGTGGGATACGGCATTGCTTTTGCACAAGGGGAGCTGCTGACATATAGCTCCCCGTGTGCAAAAGCATTTGTGCTTTGGTGTTTTGAAGAGAGAGCAAGTTTCCAGATCTCACTTCCAAAAACCAAAGCAATGTTTGCTAGGACAGGGCGAGAGCTGTGCTCCACCCTACCACAGCAAACAGCAATGTCCCGGGGGTGGGAACCCCGGGACATTGCAGGAGCTGGCCCTGGGGGGTAGCAGTGCCCAGGGCCATCAAAGGTTCCTAGAGGGGGGCTGTGCAGCCCTCTCCCATTGTTTATAAAGCCCCGGGGAGGTAGTGGTCCCCGTGGCAGTATGGGGGACTTGAGCCCCCCCACTAATTAATTATGACAGCCCAGGGGAGGTGGTGGTCCCCGGGGTTTAGGGGGGCCGGCGAGGCCCCTCACCCTTATTGTGTGACTCACGGCTTAAACTAAACGGCTCTAAAACTGAGCTCATGCTGCTGGGACACCAAATAACATCCCTCCCCATAGCTATGTGGCCATCATGCTTAGGAACCCTTCCACAACCCAAGACAGAACTCAAAAGCTTGGGTTTCTGGCTGGAGCAAGACCTCTCTCTGAAAACGCAGGCCAAAAAAACGGCTGGTACCTGTGTGGGCCTACTCCGCTCTGCCAGGAAGATTCTTCCATTACTTCCCACATTTCTCAAAAATTGCTTATTCAAGGTCTAATCTTATCCAGATTAGACTATAGCATTGCCCTTTTTTTGGCGGCCCCAGAATCCCCTATTAACATTCTTCAGCGAACTCAAAACGCTGCATCAAGGCTCCTGACAGGCACCCCTCGGAGAGCATCAGCCAAACCAGCCCTAAAGGCTCTCCACTGGCTACCGATCCGTGAAAGGATCAAATTCAAGGCCCTATGGACTACTCACAGAGCTTTGCGAGATCAAGGGCCCCCCCTGCTTAAGACCATGCTCTATCCCTATAAACCTAACGGGTCCCTGCGTTCCTCCCAAGGTAACCTGGCCACTGTCCACAGAGTCAAGAAGGCCCGCACTGGAGGCCGACGCTTTTCGGTCACAGCAGCAACCCTATGGAATTCCTTGCCAACGCAGCTGCGCTCTGAACCGAACTACATGAAATTCCGGAAGCTACTTAAGACCTACCTTTTCCCACAATAACTTATCTTCCCTCTTCTACCCCTCTGTTTCTTTTCTTTCTCAGTTGTTAACTGCAATCACAGCGCTGGGACGCTCCCGGGCAGCCACGCGCTATATAAATCCCTTTTCATTTTATTCATTTCATATTGAAATTAAGCACCGGGGAAGTTGCGGTCCCCAGGACTTGGGGGACTGTAAGGCCCCCCGCTCTATCATCAATAAAGCCACGGGGAGGTAGTGGTCACTGGGGCTGCGAGGGGGCCGTGTGCCCCTGTGAATAAATTATCAAGTCCCAGGGAAGTGATGGTCACCAGGGCTGCCAGGGGCCCCCACTACATAAATAAATTGCCCCCAGGACTTGGCTCACCCGGGGGCTTTGAAAATAAAGCACAGGAGAGCACGATTCATTTTTAAATTTTTTGGGATTGATTCATGCACCCTGTGCTACCCCACCTGCAAATTAAAAGAAATACTTTTTTAGGCCTGGGGGGTCCCTGTGGGTCCTCCTGAGCACGCCTGGGGGGTCAATGTGTTTTTACCCTTCCCCTTTTTCTTCTTTTTTTATCTTTCTCATACCTTTTCTTTATCCCTCGGTCTGAGGCACAAGATGGCTGCCAACATTACTGGTTTGAATTGTTGGCAGCCAATCAGAGGCAAGCTCGTGCTCTGGCGGGGATGTGTGGTTAGGCTCTGCCCAGATATCGAAAGTTTTCCTTTTTTAATTTCTCAGGAACTACTGAACGAATTTACACTATTTAAAATACGGTTGCTTCCTGGTCCAAGACCTACGTTTTGCCCAATTTGGTGTAATTCCATTCAGCAGTTCGGGCTGTAACCTGTTTCAAAATTCCTATGGAGATTAACATGGGGAAAACGCGTTTCAGGCCCCCCCCTTTTGTCTTGGGCCCACTTCACGAATAACCCCTAAACTTTAAACACAGGAGCTGACCGGAGCGGGCGAAAGGTTTAGAAAATTCCACGAAGATTCGTCAACCGGTGCCGAAGATATTGGCAAAAGAAAAAAAAGCTTTTTGAATAGAAATGAGGTCCTAACTATAACTAACTACTGGGGACTGCCAGTAGGTAATATACACAATCAGACAGATATACATTTATATCCAGTTGGAAGTGGGACTTGAGTAGGGGTGGGTGGAATTTGGTTAGTCGCGCTACGCAAATTACTGTGAAACAGCAAAAAACTCATCGAGCACGCTGAATTCCGCGAGCTCGCATTATTGCTGTGTTTCCAGAAGAATTGTTGTCTCCAGCAGTGAACATGTGTGTCTGTAACTTTGCCACTGCGCCGGGGTCCCTTAAGTGGGTTACACCAAACAAATGATGGATGGAATGCTGACAATGTAAACATTCGACCTAGTCAAAAAATCTGGGTTAAATCGATGGTTCTTTTGCCCACTACGCCACCCCAGTTTGGACCAAGACATAGACAAATCAGTATTGACCCTGTGCCCCATGGGAACAGTCCAGACCAAACTGCCAGGCCAGGTCCTCCCTGGACCGAACACAAGCATCCTGGGACCGGTGTCAGGGTAAGTCACCCTTCTTCAGCCAGGCTAGCTTGAATCCAGTGGCACAGTGAGCAAGGGACCCACGTCTGGGCATACCCATACAACTTAGAGCGAAAAGTGTTAGAGCAAACAAATGATGGACAGAATGCTGACAATGCAACAATTCTCCCCATGTCAAAAGATCTGTGTTAAATCCATGGTTCTTTTGCCCACTACACCACCCCCAGTTTGGACCCAGCCATATGCAATTCAGTCTTGACCCTGTGCCCCATGGGAACATCCAGACCGAACTGCCGGGACAGGTCCTCCCTGGACTGGAAAAAAAGCATCCTGGGACCGGTTTCAGGGTATGTCACCCTTCTTCAGGCAGGCTAGCCTGAATCCAGTGGCACAGCGAGCAAGGGACCCCAGTCTGGGCATACCCATCCCATTAGAGCAAAAAGTGTTACAGCAAACAAATGATGGACAGAATGCTGACATTGCAAAGATTCTCACCCAGTCAAAGGATCTGGGTTAAATCCATTGTTCTTTTGCCCACTACGCCATCCCAGTTTGGATGCAGCCACATGCAAATCAGTCTTGACCTTATGCCACATGGGAACAGTCCAGCCTGAACTGCCAGGCCAGGTCCTCCCTGGACCAGAAAGAAGCATCCTGGGACTGGTTTCAGGGTATGTCACCCTTCTTCACCGAGGCTAGCTTCAATCCAGTGGCACAGTGAGCAAGGGACCCGCGTCTGGGCATACCCATCCCACTTAAGGCAAAAAGTGTTACAGCAAAAAAATGGTGGACGGAATGTTGTCAATGCAAGCATTCTCCCCCAATCAAAAGATCTGGGTTAAATCCATTGTTCTTTTGCCCACCACACCACCCCAGTTTGGACCCAGCCATATGCAAATCAGTCTTGACCCTGTGCCCCATGGGAACAGTCCAGACCAAACTGCCAGGCCAGGTCCTCCCTGGATTGGAAACAAGCATCCTATGACCGATTTCAGGGTATGTCACCCTTCTTCCGCCAGGCTAGCTTGATTCCAGCTTGGTCCCTTGAGTGAGATGTCCACCATAGTGCGTATAGGGTGGGAAGATGTTTCATACCACTAGTGTGTGTGGGATGGGGCTTCTATGCGAGTTCACATGCCTCTTGTTTATAAAAGGTCAGAGACCAATCAGAGCAGCAGATGAGGAGAAAGAACCTCCTGATAATAGGAACTACACAGGATTGCACAAAAGAAAGTCATGGATGCAAACCTCCATCAAGGATCACAGCTAATTTTTGACAGTAGATATGGGGAGAAGAAAACACACCTGCCCAGCCTCGACCGTGCTCACGAATATCTTGGGCTGATTAATGCATTCCTGAATTTGAGCTTTAACTCGGGCAACTGCTTTATATCTGTAAGTGCTTCCTGTTGCGGTTTAATTTTTGTGACAGGAGCGATGTGCCAGAATGAATCCTGCCCAGCAGCACATACTATTCAAGAAGATGCTACCATTTTGTGCAATACCTCTACTCAACTGGAGTACTACTGGCTAGTCAGTAAGTGCTACCTCATTGAGTAAATGTATTGTGCCTTTCCTATACTACAGCTGCGTAAAGGGCCAGAAGAGTTGTCTCCAGTGACTATGTGTGCCTGTAACTTTGCCACTGTGCTGAAAGACGCAGGGGTCCATTGAGTGAGCTGTCAATCATAGTGAGTAAGGGGTGGGAAGACGGTGCATACAGCTAGTGTGTGTAGGAGCGGGGCTTCTATGAGAGCTCACATGCCTCTGGTTTATATAGGATCAGAGATAGGGATGGGCGGAATTTACGTAGTCGTGCTATGCAAAGCTCCGCGAAGCAGTAAAACATCTCCGTGAGCATGCACAAGTTCAGCGAACACTCGGAAATGCTTGTTCTGCGTGTTTGCAATGCTTTTTTCCTGTTTGCAAATGCTGTTTGCGGGCTCTGGGAGAAATATCTTGCAAACACGCATTTTGAAAGCACGAACAGGCAAAAATTCTGGGAAGCCGCAGATCCCAAAATGTTGGGAAATTCTGCGTTCTCTGCGGAAAGCAAAATTACACAAATTCCGTAAATTACCCAAGCAGAACGGAATTTACCGACCAGGCTTAGTATAGACCCACTCAGAGACTCATGCACCTATTTAGAGACCAACTCATAGACTCATGCCTACAGTCTCATACCTACTTAGAGACTCCTACACCCACTCTCAGACTGACCTGAGCACTCATGCACTCACTCACAGACCCACTCAGATACTCATGCACCCACTTAAGGCTCACTCTGAGAGTCACACACCCATTTCTCCTACACTGCAGCCACAGCATGAAACACTCTCCGAGTAGAAATGTGGCGCACGCCAACCCTGCACACCTTCAGACGGGCTCTCAGGACCTGGCTTTTTGACTGACCGGAGCAGCCCTACCTTCCCTCCCCAGCGCCTTGAGACGCTCAAGTATTAGTATCGTGCTTTACCAACCCTGATTGGTTGATTGATGTTCAGACCCGCTCAGAGACTCACACACCCACTTACAGACCCTCTCACATATGTACTCACAGACCCACTGAGAAACTCATACACCCATTCACAGATACACTCAGACTCCCACTTTCACATCTATACAGCCACTCCCACACTCAGTCACAGCCACTCTCAGAGACTTATGGACTCAGTCAGTCACTCAGAAACACACACCCCCACTCAGAAAGTCACTCAAATATGCATGCACACATTTACTCACTCACCCAGTCAAGGTTCATTAATCCACTCACAGACCCATCCAGACATGCACTCCCCCAGTCACAGACACTCAAGCATGCGCCTTTTCATTCTCCCACTCAGACACTTATGTTCTCACAAAAAGACCCATTGACACACTCATACACCTACACACAGAAACTCAGGCACTCATACAGCCACTCACGGACATACTCAGACATTCACCCACCCATACAGTCACTCACACAGCCACTCATAGACCCAATTGGAGACTTATTCACCCAGTATGTTATACACTTGGAGAATCATGTACCCACTCACAGTCGCACTCAGAGACCCATGCACTCACTGACAGAACCACTGAGACACCCACTTACACACTCATGTATCCACTCACAGATCCAGTCAGACAGTCATATACTTACTTACAAATGCACTGAGGCACTCATGCACCTACCCACAGGTTGAGTGAGAGACTTACACAACTAATCGCAGACCCATTGTGACACTGATGCACCCACTCATATATGCACTGAGGCAGTCATGGATTTAGTTTCAGAAGTATTGATAGACTGATGCACAATCTCACAGAACCCTCAAATACTTATACAGTGAATAATGGACTTGCTGATACAGTGATGCATGCAGTCATTGATTACACTGAAAAAGTTATGCTTTGTGTTATAGAAATGTTAAGGGAGTTGTGCGAGCTATCATACAGTCATGTAGATAGTAATGTGTTTAGCATGTTGGTTATAATCCATTATGCAGTTATACGTTTTGAACGTGGTGGTGGCTATTAAATGCTTGCATCTTTTTGTCATTTTGCATTGTATTCACAATGACCACTGCTTCCGATATCAGCGACACAGCCGGCGTCACAGCAAAAACAGAAAATTACCTTTGAAGATGAGTTTTCTGGAAACTCACGACAAAACATGACTTGCAAAAGTTCACTAATAGAGCTTTACTGGTAAATATACTGTAGAATGCGTCTATAGACATGTTTTACAAACCACACACTCTTTGTGACTACCGACGTCATCGCAACAACGTCAGAACTCGTGATTATACATTTTTTTTGTAATGGTGGTTTTCCCCAACATTGGTCACATAAACCAAAGTTAAAGCAATATCTTACTTAATATTTAGACTTAAACTTTATTTAAAAATGCTTTTAAGTGTAGCTTATCACAGATTCTCCACAGTAAATGCGAGACTGTTCTTACAAATGTTATGAGTTTTGTAATTTGTGAGGTCAAAAGCAGCGCATTGTGGGAGTGCGAGTTATAGTTAGCTCAGTCAACTACAAATGTTGAAACCATTTTTTTCAGTGAATTTCTAAGTTTTTTAAAATTTATTTTTTTCAGAGAATATATATTATATATATATATATATATATATATATATATATATATATATATATATTCACTGAAAAAACCATAGGTTTGACACATGTTATAGTTAGCTGGACATTTTACTCATAAAAAACCAATGAAATTCCCCGTTATAGTTACTTCAGCTAACTATAACTCGCGCGCCCGCAATGCACTGCTGATGACTTCACATATTACATGACTCATGACATGGTCAGTGACATCACTCATGACATCACTAATGACATCTCAAATGAGGAAGAAGAGGAGGAGGAGGAGGAGGAGGGGAGGAGGACGTTCCTGCCAGAAGATAATACCCCACATAGGCCAAAGCACCACATTATCTGAGAGATTTTTCCATCCCAAAGGACCTCAAAAAAGTGAATGCGCCAAGGGTTACTTGCCTAATCTGTGGCACTGAACTTTCAAGGGGGAACCCTAACAAGAAGTACTCTTTTGGCAATAACACCATGATTCGCCACATGCAACGCCGGCATCCCGATAACTATGCTGCGGCAGAGGTCCGAGAACTGGCCAGAAACCCTCCCCAATCTTCACCCAGCACCTCCAAAAGAAAGCAACCCACTCCATCGGGTCCAGAGACAATATTTATTTTTTTTGCCCCGCGGGGCCCTTTTATTGCTCCCACATCAAACCTAGGGGGTCAGGGCGGGAACTCGCTGTTACGCGCCCCGGTGCGAGTACAGGGGCGCGCTTATAGATATATATATTTTTTTTAACCTAAATTACTCAAAATCCACTGGAGCACATATCTTGAGACATAGCAAAGGCAGATCGGGCTACCAGTCCCTACAATTTTGCCAAGTTTGGTGGAAATCCATTCAGCTGTTCGGGCTAAAAGTGAGTTCGACCGCCCTATGGAAATTAACATGGGGAAAACATGTTTTGGGACCCCCCTTTTATCTCGGCCCCTGCTTGACGAAATCCCCCCCAATCTTTCAAGGAAGGAGCGGAGCGTCCCGAGGCACATTTGAGGAAAATTTCGGGCAGATTCCTCAACCGGCGCCAAAGTTATTCCCAATAGAATGTTGCGAATTCCCTATACAAAATAATCCTAACTATAACAACCGCCAGTAGGTAATATATACATATATATATATATATATTCCGCTCCGTGGGGTTGTCCAAGTAGCGGGTAGCACCCGAACCTGCGTGCGCCTTCCCCAAGGCATTAGTTGGTATGGGCAGTTGCGTGTTTGAAATAGGCCCGACGCGTTTCGGAAATTTATTTTCCTCATCAGGGGCCAGCAGTAAAGTGCTCGACATCTACCATCTCCCTGTATGAAAACACGCATTGTGCTTATGGGAGATGTAGTCCATATATCCTGGATGGATGCACTTTCAAATTACTGCTCGTTCCAAAGGCTCTAACATGAGCCCCCAAACATCACTCCTGTCCTCATCCATCACGCAGCTCCACATACGAGACTCCTTGGATAGAGGGTCTCGTGGCCCCCGTTTCTTCGGGGTGGTGCTACCCAGCGGCAGGACCGCCGCTAATATATTCCGCTCCGTGGGGTTGTCCAAGTAGCGGGTAGCACCCGAGCCTGCGTGCGCCTTCCCCAAGGCGTTAGTTGGTATGGGCAGTTGCGTGTTTGAAATAGGCCCGACGCGTTTCGGAAATTTATTTTCCTCATCAGGGGCCAGCAGTAAAGTGCACGACGTCTACCATCTCCCTGTATGCAAACACGCATTGTGCTTATGGGAGATGTAGTCCATATATCCTGGATGGATGCACTTTCAAATTACTGCTCGTTCCAAAGGCTCTAACATGAGCCCCGAAACATCACTCCTGTCCTCATCCATCGCGCAGCTCCACATACAAGACTCCTTGGATAGAGGGTCTCGTGGCCCCCGTTTCTTCGGGGTGGTGCTACCCAGCGGCAGGACCGCCGCTAATATATTCCGCTCCGTGGGGTTGTCCAAGTAGCGGGTAGCACCCGAGCCTGCGTGCGCCTTCCCCAAGGCGTTAGTTGGTATGGGCAGTTGCGTGTTTGAAATAGGCCCGACGCGTTTCGGAAATTTATTTTCCTCATCAGGGGCCAGCAGTAAAGTGCACAACGTCTACCATCTCCCTGTATGAAAACACGCATTGTGCTTATGGGAGATGTAGTCCATATATCCTGGATGGATGCACTTTCAAATTACTGCTCGTTCCAAAGGCTCTAACATGAGCCCCCAAACATCACTCCTGTCCTCATCCATCGCGCAGCTCCTCATACGAGACTCCTTGGATAGAGGGTCTCCTTTCCGCACTACACTTCCCAGAAGTCTCATTGGAGCCTCCCATCAGCGGGTGAGTTATATGAAATTGAAGAAGTGTAGCGGGTGCGCACACCGCTTCCGTTAAAGCCCCTGAAGAGAAGCAGATGGAGCTTCGAAACACGTCGGGCAGATCCATTACGGAGCGGCGTCTACAAGCGGATCCCCGTCCTCACCTACACATAAATAAAGCTGCTGCTCGCGTGCTACTCAAAAGTGGACAACCTGGGAGCGAGAATCTATATGCGGCAGTCCAGCCGCAGAGTATGCACCACCCCGTTAACGTGGGGGTCACGGCAGTGAAGTAGCAGCCGTACATGAGATCAAGGACGGGCCCACTTGTGGAGTCCATACAGGACTTGATTGTGTGCTTTCCGTACTACACTTCCCAAAAGTCTCATTGGAGCCTCCCATCAGCGGGTGAGTTATATGAAATTGAAGAAGTGTAGCGGGTGCGCACACCGCTTCCGTTAAAGCCCCTGAAGAGAAGCAGATGGAGCTTCGAAACGCGTCGGGCAGATCCATTACGGAGCGGCGTCTAAAAGCGGATCCCCGTCCTCACCTACACATAAATAAAGCTGCTGCTCGCGTGCTACTCAAAGGTGGACAACCTGGGAGCGAGAATCTATATGCGGCAGTCCAGCCGCAGAGTATGCACCACCCCGTTAACGTGGGGGTCACGGCAGTGAAGTAGCAGCCGTACATGGGATCGAGGACGGGCCCACTTGTGGAGTCCATACAGGACTTGATTGTGTGCTTTCCGCACTACACTTCCCAGAAGTCTCATTGGAGCCTCCCATCGGCGGGTGAGTTATATGAAATTGGAGAAGTGTAGCGGGTGCGCACACCGCTTCCGTTAAAGCCCCTGAAGAGAAGCAGATGGAGCTTCGAAACGCGTCGGGCAGATCCATTACGGAGCGGCGTCTACAAGCGGATCCCCGTCCTCACCTACACATAAATAAAGCTGCTGCTCGCGTGCTACTCAAAGGTGGACAACCTGGGAGTGAGAATCTATATGCGGCAGTCCAGCCGCAGAGTATGCACCACCCCGTTAATGTGGGGGTCACGGCAGTGAAGTAGCAGCCGTACATGGGATCGAGGACGGGCCCACTTGTGGAGTCCATACAGGACTTGAGTGTGTGCTTTCCGCACTACACTTCCCAGAAGTCTCATTGGAGCCTCCCATCGGCGGGTGAGTTATATGAAATTGGAGAAGTGTAGCGGGTGCGCACACTGCTTCCGTTAAAGCCCCAGAAGAGAAGCAGATGGAGCTTCGAAACGCGTCGGGCAGATCCATTACGGAGCGGCGTCTACAAGCGGATCCCCGTCCTCACCTACACCTAAATAAAGCTGCTGCTCGCGTGCTACTCAAAGGTGGACAACCTGGGAGCGAGAATATATATATATATATATATATTCACTGAAAAAACCATAGGTTTCACACCAGTTATAGTTAGCTGGAAATTTTACTGATATAAAACCATTGAAATTCCCACGTTATAGTTAGTCGGACTCACTATAACTTGCGCGTGCAATGCACTGCTGATGACATCACATATTACATCACTCATGACATGGTCAGTGACATCACTCATGACATCACTGATGACACCATCCAGTGAATATGTGTCTTTCTGAAAAATAAATATTAGTGAGTTATGTTTAAATATTTAAATACATATATTAGTGTTTCACTTTGTGTATAAGTGGCTACATGTGTTGGTAAGTAGCTACATGCGTATGTATATGGGTTATTAGATGTTTCTCTTAGTATCAGTATGAGTGTCTATATGGTTTGGTGGGGGTATTACTTAGCACATAGATGCATGAGTGACTGACTCTCTGTTTCTATGTTTTGAAGACAGCATATGTACAGGACTGTATGGGTGGATGAGTGTCTATATGTGTTTGTTAGTGAGTGAATGACTGTCTCACTAGTGTCTTTATCAGTAACTACATATGTTTTAATCTAGTATATATGAATATTGATGTATATAAGTGAGTATATGTGAGAGTAAGAGATTGTAAGAGTTCCTGTTTAAATAAGTATGTGTTTCTATAAGTGATTGTTTAAGAGAATAAATATGTGTAATTTTAAATAGAAGTAAGGTGGAAGTGTGTGTATAACTCTATATTCAAATAAATGGATGTCCAATAGTTTATCTGCACGTGTGAATATGTGTGTGAGTAACTTTTGGATGAATGTCGGTGTGTAACAGGATGTATAGGTGTATCACTTCATATGATGAGTGAGTATATGTATGAGTGACTATATAAAACTATTGGTGAATGAGTGGATGTGTATATAGATAGTGGAATTACTGAATTGCTTGTTGTAACTGATATAGGTATCTCCATTTTTTTAAAAATTTCAGTTTCTATTTTTGAATATGTGTCTCAAGGGTTACATTATAGTGAAAGGAGGTCTGTCACTATGTCACAAGGATGGTGTCATGAGTGATGTCACTGACCATGTCATGAGTGATGTAATATGTGATGTCATCAGCAGTGCATTGCACGCGCAAGTTATAGTGAGTCCGACTAACTATAACGTGGGAATTTCAATGGTTTTATATCAGTAAAATTTCCAGCTAACTATAACTGGTGTGAAACCTATGGTTTTTTCAGTGAATTTAATAGGTTTTTTAAATGCTAATTCCTAACTATAACTGGTGTGAAACCTATGGTTTTTTCAGTGAATTTCATAGGTTTTTTAAATGCTAATTCCTAACTATAACTGGTGTGAAACCTTTGGTTTTTTCAGTGAATTTCATAGGTTTTTTTAATGCTAATTCCTAACTTTTTATATAGACTCATACCTATGTGTTTTTTAGTGAATTGCTAAAGTATGTTTTTGTAAAAATGAACACTATAATGTATATTGAGATAATATTTTTAATTTAAAATATTTTTTTTTATATTTCGCTTTCGGTGCGCGCACCGGTGCGCGTACCGTCAGCGCACTAACAAAAAAAAAGAAAAAAAAATGAAGGAGGGACTGTGTAATAGATAGTAAGACAGATAAAAAGTGTAAAAGGAAGTAACTGAGAAAAGAAAAATGAATAAGGGAGCAAAAGAAAGAAGAAATAGGAAGAAGACTAAAGCAGAGGTTAAGGGAGATTGTAAATGGATGTTGAAAGTAAAAAGAAGGACAGTTAAGTATGGGAATGTCAGGTAGTGACGGAATCAGAGGAAAAGAATAGCAGTGATTGAGGGAAAGTAAATATCAGTGAATATAAGTAAAAAGGGGTGAAAGAGGGTACATGTAAGTGAATAAGGGTAACACATGGGGAGTAATAGAGACAAACAAGAGAGAGAGTAAAAGAAGGACTGTCACAAAGGGACTAAGTGAACCAGTAAAAAAGGTAAGTGAAGGAGTGTGCATAGGCAGAAGTACTGAAAGAAATTGAATGTGGTCGGAAGTAAACATGGAACAAAAGAATAAGTGAGGGAAGCAAAGTAAGGAAATAGGGGTGCGGTAGGGTGACAGAAAAATAGTGAAAATAAAACAAAAGGTGATAACAAAAAAGATTTTGTAAACACACTTACCATATAATCAATGCAAACTTGTATCTATGAAAGATAAAAGAAAAAACACGTTATAATTTCTTAAAAATATATAATAAAATAGAAACAACAGTTCATGAGGTTTAAAAATCTACAAAAGTTTACTAAGAAATGATGCAATAGTGAAGGATACAAAAACAGAAAGAAAGTAATGTAGAAAGAGAAAAAAAAAGGAAAAAGAAATAGAAAGAGAACAAATTCCTAAAGGTAAATAAGATACTAAAAGAATGTAAGATATCAAATCAAAATCAGTAAAGATAAGAAAATAAAAGAAAAATGAGTGAAAAGGAGAGAAGTCTGATTGAGAAACTATAAATAAAAAAGAGGAATAGAAGATGATTGAGAGTGAGTGAAGTAAAGTAACAGAGTGAAGGGATGAAAGGAATGAAGTTAGTATAGAACGATGGATAAAACAGGAGTGAGAGAGTAAGTACACAGAAAGACAAAAGGAAGAACTAAGTGAACTACAGTACAATGGATGCGAAAGAAAAAAAAAGGAGAAAAAGAAAGAGAGGGTTAGGAAACTAAAGCAGTGGTACTGTGAGAATATGAAAAAGATAAAAAGTGGTGGAAGGAACAGAGGAAATGCAGACAGTTCCTATTAGATTAAGAAGTTGTGAATGAAGTGCACTAAAGAAACAGCGATGAAAAAAGAGTGTAAATTAGTAAAGAGAGGTAAATAAGGGTGAAAAAGAAAATGAGTATAAGACAATGTGAACACAATATAAATTACACAATGCAAACTACACAATAACTTCTACAATATGTTACATTATTTATTTTTGCTGTTCTCAGAATATATTGAATTTCACTTAAATTAGTGAGATCAAAGTCTTCATCATATAACAGCGGGAAAAAAAAAACACAATCTAAAAGATTGTGTTTAAAAAAACCCATTCAAACATACATCTCATATAAGTACACTAATCTTTGATTCACTTACTTTTCCGTGAGACCAAATTGCAGATAGTGAAGGTCCTTTTGGTGGAAAAAAGTCTGCTGTGCTCTATAACTTCCATTTCATCGACTTCCTATGAAAAAAGATCTAACAACATCATATGTTACACTTTCCTCACGGCCAATTTGTGTCAGATATATCAGTATTTTTTACTTTGAGATCCACTTAAAGTATCTACATGAGATTGCAGATAGTGAAGGTCCTTTTGGTGAAAAAAAGTCTGCTGTGCTCTATAACTTCGATTTCATCAACTTCTAACAACATCATATCTTACATTTTCCTCACGGCCAATTTGTGTCAGATATATCAGTATTTTTTACTTTGAGATCCACTTAAAGTATCTACATGAGATAAATAATTTCAAATATTAGATTAACTAACTAACTAACTAACTTTTATTAACTATTCCCGTCTTCAAAGGCCAATTCCCTTTACTAAAACTTTGGTTTTAAAAACACTAGATAAGAATTTGTAGAGTCATAAGGCAAACGTTGTTTATAAGTTAAATGAGAATCATTGCAGTAACTCCATCCATTTTCAGATTTTAAGTAGCATGTATAATGTCCTGAGGTGGTCGAAGATCCATCATGATAAATAATAGCTTCAGTTGTAAAGGTCCTTCCAGAAATTGATAACTGAGAAGCCACAAAATTTTTGATAGAAGTTGTCAATTTAGTTCCATCAGGTCTACATCGTTGGAAAACTAAAATAATATACTGCCCATACCTTTGTATAAATAATGTGGACAGCATTGTACAGTTACATTGGGTACACACCATATTATGATCTGCTGCTTTAACTAGATTTTTAAAAGACACTGATTTACAGTCTGGTAAAGTCAAATATATAAATCTTTCAGTGTCTATTGTAGTAGTACTTGATAAACTACAATTGTGGCAGTCATGCTGCCATTGATAAGAAAGACTGAAAAGATTATCTACATCTACACCTTCATCTTCCAAAACACCAAACATATACATTAAAAATTCCTGACAATCCTGCTGAATGTTCTGTGAAAATTTATCTTGACCAGAACACAAATCTAAAATATTTCGAATTTCTGTTACACTTTCTATTTGTGCTGTAACACTGCTACATTTCTGAAACACAGAATTCAATAAACCACACAATCTTTGATCCCGATTTTCAACAATCTGTTCTTGTAAACTTTTAAGAAAAAAAACAACATTAACCACTACATTAGCATAGCAGTTGACACCAGAACTGTTTTCAAACTGAAATCCAACAACATTTTCTCCACAATTCTTTTTCTTCCTGTTTTCAATTACAGTTTTCTCTACTTTTTGTCTTTTTGCAACTACCTCACTACAATTATCCTCATTTCTTCTTTTTCGGCCTACCACACGTTTTTCAAACAGAGGATATTGAGGCAAATGTGGAGCATACTCTCTTCTTAACCTATTGTATTCTTTAACACAATCTAGATCGGCAGAAATCTTTGTCTCATCACACGCAATCAAGTACAATCCTGATAAAGTTCTGACTCGAGATAATGCCACATATGCCATACCCTCTTTAAACACAGATCTTCCAATGTTCACCAATGCACTATCTACACTTAAACCTTGAGATTTATGAATTGTCACCGCATACGCCAAACAAACAGGAAACTGTTTTCGGCGAACATATAAGTCTTTTACAAGTAAAAATCTAGCAGAACAACGACTTATTTGTTGTACTTGTTCAATGCCATCAAATTTTATTTTTAAAAATTCAATTCCATCTCTATTTCTGTAATTCACAAAATCAACAACATAACCCATTGCTCCATTTACCAGACCGCTTTCAACATTTAAATTCCTTCTCAAAATGATACGACAATTTAAACACACATTCAGAGTCTTTTCAAAACCAGCTGTTTTTGAAATACTTTTCTCCAATGAATGCAATTTAGTTTTCAAATTTTCTGACAAAACAATTGTTGCACCCATATGCTCTATTTTATCTATTGCTTCCAGTTTCACAATCTCTTCATTTTCTAAGTCTAACATTTTTTGATTGAAGATGGAACATTCTTGCAGAGTTGGCATCAAACATATCCCAGATTTCTTCTCAGTCATTTTTTTAAAAATATTCTCTGGAAGAATGTTTTCATTTGCATACAAATTTGAAATTAATCGACTATGCAAAGCTTTTTTCCCTTTCTCAGTCATTTTTCCAATTCTTACATCTTGTAGAATATTTTTATAATCTTCATCCTTGGCCTGTCGCATATTTTGAAGCAGTTCAGCATATTTAAAATTTAGCCATATATTAACATTTCCAATGCTTCCAAGGGACTTCCTGGTATCTTCATGCGTGAGCATTTTAAACACTGGTTGTCCTTTTACTGGAGTCAACTGCAATAGATCTCCAAAAACAATAATGTGTTTTCCTCCAAATAACACATCATAGTCTGTTTTAAGAATTTCTTGCATTCTCAAATGCACAAAAGCAAGCATTAGATTTGAGACCATGCTTACTTCATCTATGATAAGAAGTTTCATTTTCTTCAAGACTCTTGAAACTTCAGAACACGCATCTCCAGATAGCTTGTTGTAATGCAATTTATTATCATGTTCAACTGGCAGCATCAATAAACGATGTAGAGTAATCCCTTTAATGTTATGTGCTGCCAGACCAGTTGGAGCAGTTACAACACAAGACAGTGGTGAATCAGTCCTTTTCTGCAGATAACTTGCAACGGCTTTAATTAGAAAACTTTTTCCTGTCCCCGCTTCTCCACTTACATACAGTCGGACAGGGTCAAATAATATACATGAGCACTCTTTTTTCTCATGTCTGAATCCATGTTCAATCTGCTCTGTGACTTCATCATATATCTTTTTCTGCTCAATGTTTAGTTGCGTTACCAAATCTTCTAAGTTAACTCCATCCTCTTGAGCTTGTTCCATAGCTCTTTCCACCTCATCCATGGCAGTGGCAGCTTCATTTTGGATAATTGGTCCTCCTAGTGGATCCTGGCTCAATGAAGTAGAACTCTGACTATCTTGAGAACTGTTTCTAGCTATCTCTTCAGCAATTGTGGTTTCTTGCTCCATTTCTTCATTCAACATTTGCAGATAATTTAGAAAAATAGGACATTCTATGGTATCCTTAGTTGCATTAAAAGAGTCTTCATAACAGAGAAAATCTCCAAGTAGTTCCTCTTCTGTACGCCATGGCTTAAAGAGTTGCAAAAGAGCTAAATAGTAAAATTCTCTTTTGTCTGGAACTTCACAACTCAATTTTCGATGATTAATCAAATGGCCTTTTTTCTGCTTCACTAGACATCCTTCATAGCCAATGAGTGCATATTTTCCATTATTGATATCTTCTGTGATGTTCCTCTTATAACTGTAGTTTTGAAGAACTTCATACAAACATGTGTTCTCAAGGTGAGTACTTCTATTTGGATAGTATGTATCCAACATATTTGTCTTCAAAATATCTGTACTGTTTGGTTCTTTTTCCGCCAAATATTCAATTTCTTGTACAGATTTCAAAACTCGGTTTCGTGTTGCAGCAAGACCAAGACTCACCCAAATGATTGTTCTTGATTTGGCATAGAGACTTGCTGATGATAACCGATCAGAACATTCATATGCTCCAATTTCTCGATGCGACAACATCTTCAGACTGAAACTGTATAATTTCTTGCTTAGACTCTTTTCATGTGAAATGTCCTCCCACATTTCCTTCAGTTCTGTCTTTTCTTTTTTGGTGATGTAAGATGTCACATATCGAGCCACAGCAATAGAGTTGTCAGCAACGAACTGAATATCCATGTTAGCATTCCACATGGACAAAATCACTGGGTTGTAATCGTTGATGTACTTAGATTCTTCATTTCTTTTCAAATTATATGTGTTTTTGGGAGATTTTCTCGTCACAGTATGTCGTAGAGATGACATCAAATTATTTACTCTTCCTTTAGAAATCACTGGTCGAGGAAATGCAAAACGACATTTCGTGTAGTACTTTTCCTTGTTTTTAAATTTTCGACGACAGTACTTTCCACAACGATGAGATTGAAAACGTAAAACTTGTTGCCTTAAATTGTTTTCTTCAGTAGATTTTGGAACAGCACATGTTGAATACTCTTCAATGAAACTCATCACTGTTTCATCTGAATCTGATCCAAATTTGGGTGCATCTTTAATCCACAACAACATATGTATATGAGGAGCACCTCTCGCTTGATATTCCTTCCTCCAAAAGAAATCCAAAACCTCTCCAAGGGGAGGATTTTTTTTGTTGGTAATAAAAGACATCATAGCTTCAAATCTATGATTAAAATATCTGCAAACATTCACTGGATCTAAAGAACACAGTTCTCCTGGTGTTTTCAATTCTATATTTGGTATGTTTTCATTTGCCTCTCGTAGAAATTGAAGTAAATCGTCCCAGGCATACTCAGCACAGCTAAGAGTGAGGAACCATGTAGGAGTTCCTAAGTTTCTTAGCATACATTTCAATTCTCCATGACGACGAAACCAATACTCGTTGGTTCCACGTTGACATGCCATGAGATTGATTAGCTGAGATTCCAAAATACTGTCTTGCAGATTAACTTTCTCCATAAAGTCCCTTGCACATACATTTTGCAAATGAGGTCCACTTTTTAATATATGATTAACTGCATAAGAAAGCCCAGACAAATCACTTTCAAACAGTAGATGAAATAAATATGGAATGCATTGACGAAACCTTGGATCTTCTGCATATAATCTTAGAGTCCGGTATTCAGCTGCAGGAATTTGAACTGGTCGATCATCATATCGTCCACCACAACCTGTTGGAAATAATTGTGGAAAACAACGAGCTTCCAAACTTTCTTCCCATACACTAATGGGACTTCCTTTTGCTGCCTTCATTTGAAACAAGTCAATTGCATTTCCCATTACTTCTTTGGAATGCAAAGGATGAACAGTATAATGTTCATATATTTCTTCAGTTCTAGACACATCAACTTTTTCAATTTGACCAACTGAAGAATCACTATCTTCTTCTGTAGCTGTTTCCTCTACTCCAACACTTACATGTTTGTAGTACTCATTGTTTTTAACTAAATACAACGTTGCCTTCTTGACTTTTTTAACATCCACTAAATCTTGCCAAATTTTCTTACTCTTTGTTGGAACCCCATTAACTAGAATAACTAAAGGATCTTCTTCTACTCTTTCTACACCAATTGTATTAATATTTTTCTTTACATCTAGAGGCAAATAAACAACTCTTCCCTTTAATCCTCTCAGTAAATCTGATGGAGGCAATTTCCCTGTCTTAGGCTCCATGCGAACAATAGCCTGAAAAGGATGGACACATTGAATCAAAATAGATTCATAAGTATTTAGATCCATCAATTCAGAAGGAATATCTATCAACTGAAGATTATTATAAACTGCTCTTGCAGGCATTCTATTTTCATTTAATTTTTTCAAACAATAAGTGCAAATACGCTGATCCAAACTCAAATCAAAAGAATTCTCCACCAACAAATAACTTACAAAATCCTCCCATTCACTATTATTTTCCAATTCACTTTTTGCATATAAATCAACTAACCTAGTCTGAATTTTATAATGAGTCCGTCGACAACACACACAAGTTACATTAGGCCTCTCACTTGATTTCACCTTAAACTTGATAATTTCCTCATCAAACTTTTCAATACTTGAAATTTGTCCATTATCTTCTGCATTACCATCCATTACTATATCTATTTCTACACTGTCCTCTTTGTTCCCAAAATAACAAAACTCAATTTCTTCACAAATAGTCTTCACATCCACTTCAGATCCATGCAAAAGAGCACTATTTAACTGTTTAAGCTTAAGTGCAGGACTTTTTGCATAATACAACTTCCTCACTAATTTCCTTACGTTATTATGATGCACTGCTAACATCCTAAAATGATGAAAAACACTCCGACAAACTTTTCTAGAAAGACATGCTAGTGAATGCCCTTGCAAACCTGTGCTTTCTCTCACTCTGCAAGGATCTAACTCTTGCAGGATCTTCATTTTTTGTTTGAGACTTTTTTTACTATATGTACGTAAGAAATTTCGAAGCAAATCAATTGATTCCTGTCGCACACTACAAATACTACTGCATTTCCATGTGTACACTGGACCCTTAGTACGTCTCCCTAAAACTTCATCAGCTAAGACCTCTTCTGCATCTCTAGATACAAGTTTCTCTTTTTCCATCACACAACTATCTTTCACCTCATATGCACGACCACTGGTGTCAACTGCATGCACCAAATCATTTTCCTGAAAGTAACTCTCCTCATTAAAAAAAGGCTCAGAACTTGAACTATGCATCCATTCACCAGAAAATACTTCACAAAAATTACTCCGATTAATAATTCTTTTCCATCTACTGTTCGATTTGAAAACATCCATTGCCTTATTAAGTATCCTAATTCTATTGATTATTAAAATAAATAATTTTTTCTTAACTTCAAAAGCCTGATCAACAATCTTTTCTACACTTTTCTTTTTCTTGTAAAAAGCAGCTTTTAGTTTACTTTTCTTTTCATTTTTTAGCAAATTTAAAACTACCCTATTGCGAAACATTCGCCTACGAATGTCCCTAAAAACATTTACCCTTCTATTGCTAACCATTCTCTTCTCTCCTGGTCCAATGGAAACATTTTTTGTGGGCTTCTCTTTCCTTTTTAGATTTGTTGACTTTTTCTGTATATTCACATTAGCAATTTCATTTTTTTTCCTACGACATATGTTGCGAAGAAAAGACTTAATTGGCTTACCAGAAGCTTTTCTGGTGTTTTTTGAAGTAGTTGTTGAAGAGGATTCCATAAACTCTGTTGTTGATGTTCTCCTTTTCCGTATGGTATTTTTGATATTTCTTTGCCTTGAAGGCATTTTTGCTTCCTTTTCAGAAGTTGATTTGAATCTGTTGTTCTGTTAAAAAAACACATGAAAGACCACTATTAGCAAACAACAAAGTAATGTTAAAAAGCAAACAATATAAACAATAAATTGCAACATATTTAAGTTTATACAATAGCAACACATGGCTTTATTTTTAAAGGCCTTGCGCCACCAGTGCGTCACTTATTACCCATGTTTAAAGTCAAGCATCAGCTGCACATGGCATTCATAAATAAGGGCCAAATGCAAATACCAATCAATTGCACCCAAAAATCGATTTTTCAATAACATGTAAGAAACACTGCGCAAAACCTAAGTACAACCACTCAATATCATCAAACAAAGTCAGGGTCTGATTTATAAAGGCCTTGCGCCACCAGTGCGTCACTTATTACCCATGTTTAAAGTTTTGCATCGGCTGCACATGGCAATCATAAATAAGGGCCAAATACATATACCAATCAATTGCACCCAAAAATCGATTTTTGAATAACATGTAAGAAACACTGTGCAGAACCTATGTACAACCAATCAATATCATCAAACAAAGTCAGGGCCTTATTTATGAAAGCCTTGCGCCACCAGTGTGTCACTTATTACCCATGTTTAAAGTCATGCATCAGTTGCACATGGCAATCATAAATAAGGGCCAAATACATATACCAATCAATTGCACCCAAAAATCGATTTTTCAATAACATGTAAGAAACACGGCGCAGAACCTATGTACAACCAATCAATATCATCAAACAAAGTCAGGGCCTTATTTATGAAAGCCTTGCGCCACCAGTGCGTCACTTATTACCCATGTTTAAAGTCATGCATCAGCTGCACATGGCAATCATAAATAAGGGCCAAATACATATACCAATCAATTGCACCCAAAAATCGATTTTTCAATAACATGTAAGAAACACGGCGCAGAACCTAAGTACAACCACTCAATATCATCAAACAAAGTCAGGGCCTTATTTATGAAAGCCTTGCGCCACCAGTGGGTCACTTATTACCCATGTTTAAAATCATGCATCAGTTGCACATGGCAATCATAAATAAGGGCCAAATACATATACCAATCAATTGCACCCAAAAATCGATTTTTCAATAACATGTAAGAAACACGGCGCTGAACCTAAGTACAACCACTCAATATCATCAAACAAAGTCAGGGCCTTATTTATGAAAGCCTTGCGCCACCAGTGCGTCACTTATTACCCATGTTTAAAGTCATGCATCAGTTGCACATGGCAATCATAAATTAGGGCAAAATACATATACCAATCAATTGCACCCAAAAATCGATTTTTCAATAACATGTAAGAAACACGGCGCAGAACCTAAGTACAACCAATCAATATCATCAAACAAAGTCAGGGCCTTATTTATGAAAGCCTTGCGCCACCAGTGCGTCACTTATTACCCATGTTTAAAATCATGCATCAGTTTCACATGGCAATCATAAATAAGGGCCAAATACATATACCAATCAATTGCACCCAAAAATCGATTTTTGAATAACATGTAAGGAACACTGCACAGAACCTAAGTACAACCACTCAATATCATCAAACAAAGTCAGGCCTTATTTATGAAAGCCTTGCGCCACCAGTGCGTCACTTATTACCCATGTTTAAAGTCATGCATCAGCTGCACATGGCAATCATAAATAAGGGCCAAATACATATACCAATCAATTGCACCCAAAAATCGATTTTTGAATAACATGTAAGAAACACTGTGCAGAACCTATGTACAACCAATCAATATCATCAAACAAAGTCAGAGCCTTATTTATGAAAGCCTTGCGCCACCAGTGCGTCACTTATTACCCATGTTTAAAGTCATGCATCAGCTGCACATGGCAATCATAAATAAGGGCCAAATACATATACCAATCAATTGCACCCAAAAATCGATTTTTGAATAACATGTAAGGAACACTGCACAGAACCTAAGTACAACCACTCAATATCATCAAACAAAGTCAGGCCTTATTTATGAAAGCCTTGCGCCACCAGTGCGTCACTTATTACCCATGTTTAAAGTCATGCATCAGTTGCACATGGCAATCATAAATAAGGGCCAAATACATATACCAATCAATTGCACCCAAAAATCGATTTTTGAATAACATGTAAGGAACACTGCACAGAACCTAAGTACAACCACTCAATATCATCAAACAAAGTCAGGCCTTATTTATGAAAGCCTTGCGCCACCAGTGCGTCACGTATTACCCATGTTTAAAGTCATGCATCAGCTGCACATGGCAATCATAAATTAGGGCAAAATACATATACCAATCAATTGCACCCAAAAATCGATTTTTGAATAACATGTAAGGAACACTGCACAGAACCTAAGTACAACCACTCAATATCATCAAACAAAGTCAGGCCTTATTTATGAAAGCCTTGCGCCACCAGTGCGTCACTTATTACCCATGTTTAAAGTCATGCATCAGTTGCACATGGCAATCATAAATAAGGGCCAAATACATATACCAATCAATTGCACCCAAAAATCGATTTTTGAATAACATGTAAGAAACACTGCGCAAAACCTAAGTACAACCACTCAATATCATCAAACAAAGTCAGGGCCTTATTTATGAAAGCCTTGCGCCACCAGTGCGTCACTTATTACCCATGTTTAAAATCATGCATCAGTTTCACATGGCAATCATAAATAAGGGCCAAATACATATACCAATCAATTGCACCCAAAAATCGATTTTTGAATAACATGTAAGGAACACTGCACAGAACCTAAGTACAACCACTCAATATCATCAAACAAAGTCAGGCCTTATTTATGAAAGCCTTGCGCCACCAGTGCGTCACTTATTACCCATGTTTAAAGTCATGCATCAGTTGCACATGGCAATCATAAATAAGGGCCAAATACATATACCAATCAATTGCACCCAAAAATCGATTTTTGAATAACATGTAAGGAACACTGCACAGAACCTATGTACAACCAATCAATATCATCAAACAAAGTCAGAGCCTTATTTATGAAAGCCTTGCGCCACCAGTGCGTCACTTATTACCCATGTTTAAAGTCATGCATCAGCTGCACATGGCAATCATAAATAAGGGCCAAATACATATACCAATCAATTGCACCCAAAAATCGATTTTTGAATAACATGTAAGGAACACTGCACAGAACCTAAGTACAACCACTCAATATCATCAAACAAAGTCAGGCCTTATTTATGAAAGCCTTGCGCCACCAGTGCGTCACTTATTACCCATGTTTAAAGTCATGCATCAGTTGCACATGGCAATCATAAATTAGGGCAAAATACATATACTAATCAATTGCACCCAAAAATCGATTTTTCAATAACATGTAAGAAACACGGCGCAGAACCTAAGTACAACCAATCAATATCATCAAACAAAGTCAGGGCCTTATTTATGAAAGCCTTGCGCCACCAGTGCGTCACTTATTACCCATGTTTAAA